>NC_133327.1:361751663-362051663 GCF_042186555.1 Aquarana catesbeiana | reverse complement strand
TATTTTTGTAGTCAAGTGAATTTTGAATTCCCTATACAAAAACAGGAACATTTGGTAAAAGATAAAAAGATCTAAGATATGACAATCCCTAATGTACTGTATCACAGTCTATTACTAAACAATCACTGGTCCCTTGTCTGTCACACCACATCCTCTCTTAAAAATCCCGAAAACCAAAGTGTTTTGTATATAAATGTTTTGTCTATATATACACTGTACATTATAAAGATTTCTATATTTGTTTGTTTTTTGTTAACTACAAGATCCAGGAACTATTTAAGCAGATATTGAAGAGTTGTGTGTATTACAGATTGAAAATATTTTCCATATAAAAACAAAACCAAAAAAAAAAAAAAAAAATTTAACAAATCTATCTATATATCTACAAATCAACCCACTGCACAAGCCTAAAAAACATATTTCACTTACTATAATTAATTACACCTATCTTGTTGATATGCAGTGTTTCAAAATAAAAAGGCAATACAAACACGAATAAGATGGAAAAGAAATATGTTTTATTCCTAGCCAGGAAGTTGCAATTGAATGAATCAGTAAAAAGTGGGTACTGCAGCAGATAAGACGTACAGTGCATCTGGAAAGTATTTATAGCGCTTCACTTTTTCCACATTTTGTTATGTTACAGCCGTATTCAAAAGTTGATTAAACTCATTACTTCTCTCAAAATTCTACAAACAATACCCCAAAATGACAACATCAAAGAAGTTTGTTGGAAATCTTTGCAAATGTATTAAAAAGAAAAAAATCCTATGTACGCAAGTATTCACAGCCTTTGCCATGACATTCAAAATTGAGCTCAGGTGCATCCTGTTTCCACTGATCATCCTTGAGATGTTTCCATAACTTGATCGGAGTCCACCTGTGGTAAAGTCAGTTGACTGGACATGGTTTGGAAAGGCACACACCTGTCTATATAAGGTCCCACGGTGCTTTTCAGAGCACAAATCAAACCATGAAGTCCAAGGAATTGTCTGTACACCTCTGAGACAGGCTAGTTTTGAGGCACAGATCTGGGGAAAAGTACAGAAAAATTGAAGGTCCCAATGAGCACAGTGGCCTCCATCATCTGTAAATGGAAGAAGTTTGGAACCACCGGGACTCTTCCTAGAGTGGGCCATCTGGCCAAACTAAGCGATCTGGGGAAAAGGGACTTAGGGAGGTGACCAGAAACCTGATGATCACTCTAACAGAGGTCCAGCGTTTCTCTGTGGAGAGAGGAGAACCTTCCAGAACAACAACTATCTCTGCAGCACTCCGCCAATCAGGCCTTTATGGTAGAGTGGCCAGACAGAAGCCACTCCTCAATAAAAGACACATGACAGCCCGTCTGGAGTTTGCCAAAAGGCACCTGAAGAACTCTCAGACCATGAGAAACAAAATTCTCTGCTCTAATGAAACAAATATTGAACTATTTGGCCTGAATGGCAAGTTTCATGACTGGAGGAAACCAGGCATCGCTCATCACCTGGTTAATACCATCCCTACAGTGAAGCATGGTGGTGGCAGCATTGTGCTGTGGGGATGTTTTTCAGAGGCAGGAACTGGGAGACTAGTCAGGATCAAGGGAAAGATGAATGCAGCAATGTACAGAGACATCCTTGATGAAAACCTGCTCCTGAGCGCTCTGGACCTCAGACTGGACCGAAGGTTCATCTTCCAACAAGACAGGGACGCTAAGCACACAGCCAAGATAACAAAGGAGTTTCTATGGGACAACTCTGTGATGTCATTGAGTGGCCCAGCCAGAGCCCAGACTTGAACCGATGGAACATCTCTGAAGAGATCTGAAAATAGCTGTGCACCGACGCTCCCCATCCAATCTGATGGAGCTTGAGAGGTCATGTAAAGAAGAATGAGAGAAACTGCCCAAAAGTAGGTGTGCCAAGCTTGTAGCACCATATTCAAAAAGACTTGAGGCTGTAATTGGTGTCAAAGGTGCTTCAACAAAGTATTGAGCAAAGGCTGTGAATACTTATGTACATGTGATTTTTATTTATTTATTTTTTTTAAACAACTTGCATAGTTTTCAAACAAACTTCTTTGATGTTGTCATTATGGGGTATTGTTTGTAGAATTTTGAGGAAAATAATGAATTTAATCCATTTTGGAATAAAGGCTGTAACATAACAAAATGTGGTAAAGTGAAGCGCTGCAAATACTTTTTGTGAATACAGCCACTACTTTTCTTTAGAGAACAATGTAAATTTTAACACTGAAACAAGACATTCAACAAAGAAAAAAGTGTATATTTAAAAGAAACCTATAAAGCATCATGCACACTGGACGTTATAATAACATTATAAAAACAGCAGTAGTTTTGCAGTGAGTTTTTCAGTGTTTTTGCAATAGCATTTTTGAGCTTTTTTTTTTTTAAATCAATGGGATCAAAAAAGTAAAAAGAAACGTCGTGTGAGCTGCGTTTATCTGCGCTTGACGTTAGAGTGTTTTTACAGCTGAAAAACTCTTCTCAGAACGCACTCGTTTTGGGTTTTTTTTACAGCCCAAAAACGCCCCTGCCAAAAACTGCTGATAACAGCCTATGTGTGCAGGGACACGTAAGATAACATGATGGGGCATTTATTGACTGTAGAAAAAAAGGTCTGATGCCAAAAACAGCAGCTGTAAAAATGTCCAGTGTGCATTAGGCCTAAAACTTGAAATGCGGCTTTACCACCACCCTTTACCAAACACAGTGGCTGGTGGGGTTGTTCACATGCTGCAGTTGCAACATTTGATTTGCAACCTCGGCAAGAATTATACCTTTGTCATATTTGGTAAGAAGCATGGCCACTGAATGCAACCCATTCAGGTGTAGGGGTGCATGCTGCAACTGTGCGCAGGATTTACAGGGTTAAAACAGGCAGGGAGGACGTAACATATTGCCTGTCAAATGCCCTCTGAAAAATCATCCCCCTGCGGATCACGCTTTGGGGGTAATATAAATGTAAGTCCTAAGGGCCTATTTTTTACAGCATTTGTTTCCATCAGAACTACTACTCTCCTCGTACAAGTTTATGGGACTGCAAACGATGCTTGAAGCGACCAACCTCAAAGCCAAGCTGCATTATTTCCCATTGCCTTATGGCCCAAATCACTGACTGAAAATAAGCATACAGCATTGTAAGCTCTAATGAGCAGGGCCCTCTGATCCCTCCTGTATTGAATTGTATTGTAACTGTACTGTCTTCCCTGATGCTGTAAAGCGCTGCGCAAACTATTGGTGCAATATAAATCTTGTATAATAATAATAATGCAGAACTCAATGGGCACCACGTCTACATCTGAATGGAATGTATTGATGCAAAATACAGCCAGCATTTTATTGTCAACATGAGTTTCCTTCTAATCCTGTTCTGGTGACCACTCAAAATTTGGAAATTCTCTTACTTTTGGTGATAAAATTCACCAGAACAAAGGGTTCCTTTAGGGCTCCTTTCACACGAGTGTGCCTTAGGTCCGTTTTTCATCCATCTGGTGATGGATGAATAAACGGACAGCAATACATTCCTATGGGCAAACAGATCCGTCCACATCCATTTTTTTTTTTAAACGGATGAAAGCCCTATTTTTGTTCCATTAAAAAATGGAATGGAGGATATATGGATGTATACCGACAGTCAGTTTTTGCATTCATTTTTGAGTTGGTCGTTAGGAGCCAGCACACGCCGGCATCCTAACAACCAGTGACTTATCTCTGCTTTTAGCAGAGATTCCCGCAGACAGCAGAAAGTAAACAAAAGTAAAAAAAGAAAGAAAAAAAAGGCATACTGAATGCACCTTCAGCTTCTGTGTACTGCAGACAGGGGGAGAGGCAGGAGAGGAAAGGGGCGGTGTATACAGTGAGGGGACATGGATGTCTTCAGAAAAAAAATCTAACCTCAAAAGCTTGCACCAACATATACACTATATTACCAAAAGTATTGGGACACCTGCCTTTACACGCACATGAACTTTAATGGCATTCCAGTCTTAGTCCGTAGGGTTCAATATTGAGTTGGCCCACCCTTTGCAGCTATAATAGCTTCAACTCTTTTGGGAAGTCTGATCACAAGGTTTAGGAGTGTGTCTATGGGAATGTTTGACCATTCTTCTAGAAGAGCATTTGTGAGGTCAGGCAGTGATGTGGACGAAAAGGCCTGGCTCGCAGTTTCTGCTGTAAAGCTGCGTACACACGGGCAGACTTTTCGACCAGACTGGTCTGACGGCCTTTCAACGGACGTCCGACTGACTTTTTAACGAACGGACTTGCCTACACACGATCACACCAAAGTCCGACGGATTCGTACGTGATGACGTACACCGGACTAAAATAAGGAAGTTGATAGCCAGTAGCCAATAGCTGCCCTGGCGTTGGTTTTTGTCCGTCGGGCTAGCATACAGACCAGCGGATTTCTGGGTCCGGCGGAGTTACGACGTAAAGATTTGATGTTTCAAATCTAAAGTCCATCAGATTTTCGACTGGAAAAGTCAGCTGAAGGTCCGATGAAGCCCACACACGACCAGATTGTCCGCCGGACTCGGTCCGTCGGACCAGTCCGGTCGAAAAGTCCGACCGTGTGTACGCTGCATAATTCATCCCAAAAGGTGTTATCAGGTTGAGGTCAGGACTCTGTGCAGGCCAGTCAAGTTCATCCACAAGAAGAAGAAGGAACAGAAGGGTAGCCTTCCTGGGCTCTGAGCTGCTGCTGGTAATACCATAGTTACTGCATTGCAGCAAAAAAACACATATACATACACAGTATATGCTGGGCAGTCACGGCCTCAGGACCCAAGGCACCCTGAAAAAGATGTGGAGCACATGCCCTGGATGCCCAATGCTAGTGAAGGCCATGACACCATGCTAAGTGCGCTGTCATTGCACACATTAAGCAAAACGTTAAAGCTGAATTCCAAGCAAATAGCCAAATACACCATTGCAATAAGTAAATGAGGAGAGTGTCAGCTGTCATAGGATTTGTACAAAGTCTTGACTGGTGACCTAATTTTTTTTGATGCAGTAAGCATCGGTCACCTCTCTCAAACTTAGACTGGACAGTTAAGGAGCAGCTGCAATAACCAGATCACTCTGCCCCCTATTCTATCACAATGTTCCTTTTCAGCACATATTCATTCAGTACACCTGATTTGCTTCTTGTACTGCCCCTCCTTTTTCCAGTCTGAGTGCTGCAGTACAGGGTAAATTTAGGTACTTTTACTAGCTGCATTTAAAAGGTGCTGTATTTAACATTTCATTTCATAAAATACATTTTTTTTTTTTTTTTAGTTTAGTTAAATTTTAATATGACATTACCTTACTCTACTAAAACATTTGTACACCCTGACTATATGAAGAACACTTGAAATCCAATTGCAGGAAAAAAATTTAATGTAAGAAATGTAATTTAAATTTTGCATTGTGCATCAATGACCTTACTCCTCAGGCTTTATGTCAAAGACCTCTTCCTAAGCCATCCCACAGTGTAATGAATCAAAGTCACAGTTTTGTCTATGAGCAAAGCTAATATACTGGCCTTATGGACTAGAAATTTCCCAATTTCCCTGTTTATGCCCTTGGACATCGCCCCTATGACGTCTCTGGTCTATGAGAGAGAGGACCCGGCCACTGGAAGTGTCATCAACACCAATAGGAGGTGTTCACATTACACAGGCAGTGTGATAAAAGTAAACAGAAAGAAGAGAGAAAACCGGTCATGTGATTAAGGCTGTAAATGGGCATTTGGAAAGTTTTTTTTCATGCCAGTGGTTAGTAGAGGGGTAGAAAGAAGGAGGGTTGCTAATATCTCGGAGTTGACCCTTAAGGACAAACCCTGCTCTTTAAAAATAACTTTTTTTTTTTTTTTATATAATTTATTTAAATTTATTAATTTTATAATATTTAAAATCAGATAAAATGAATAATTTAATTCCTACATGCCAATTTACATCCAGTTGCAGAACTACAGACACAGGAGACCTGCAGTATGTTTTGGACTAGTACTTTCCTTAGGCTACATTGCCATGGATGTCTGTGCTCCCACATTTCCCTGCCACTGAGCCTGACATTGTTTTTAGTGCACTCTATCAAATAAAATTACTATGCTGTTCCATGCAATATTGGTCCACACTAGGGATGAGCCGAACACCCCCCTGTTCGGTTCGCACCAGAACATGCGAACAGGAAAAAAGTTTGCTCGAACACACAAACACCATTAAAGTCTATGTGACACGAACATGAATAATCAAAAGTGCTAATTTTAAAGGCTTATATGCAAGTTATTGTCATAAAAAGTGTTTGGGGACCCGGGTCCTGCCCCAGGGGACATGGATCAATGCAAAAAAAAGTTTTAAAAACGGCCGTTTTTTCAGGAGCAGTGATTTTAATAATGCTTAAAGTCAAACAATAAAAGTGTAATATCCCTTTAAATTTTGTACCTGGGGGGTGTCTATAGTATGCCTGTAAAGGGGCGCATGTTTCCCCTGTTTAGAACAGTCTGACAGCAAAATGACATTTCGAAGGAAAAATTCCATTTAAAACTACCCGCGGCTATTGCATTGCCGACAATACACATAGAAGTTCATTGATAAAAACGGCATGGGAATTCAACACAGGGAAACCCCGAACCAAAATTAAAAAAAAAAAAAAGACGTGGGGTTCCCCCTAAATTCCATACCAGGCCCTTCAGGTCTGGTATGGATATTAAGGGGAACCCCGCGCCAAAAAAAAAAAAAAAAACGGCGTGGGGTCCCCCCAAAAATCCATACCAGACCCTTATCCGAGCACGCAACCTGGCAGGCCGCAGGAAAAGAGGGGGGGCGAGAGTGCGCCCCCCCCTCCTGAACCGTACCAGGCCACATGCCCTCAACATTGGGAGGGTGCTTTGGGGTAGCCCCCCAAAACACCTTGTCCCCATGTTGATGAGGACAAGGGCCTCATCCCCACAACCCTGGCCGGTGGTTGTGGGGGTCTGCGGGCGGGGGGCTTATCGGAATCTGGAAGCCCCCTTTAACAAGGGGACCCCCAGATCCCACCCCCCCCATGTGAAATGGTAAGGGGGTACTTACCCCTACCATTTCACTAAAAAAAAAACTGTCAAAAATGTTAAAAATGACAAGAGACAGTTTTTGACAATTCCTTTATTTAAATGCCTCTTCTTTCTTCTATCTTCCTTCATCTTCTTCTGGTTCTTCTGGCTCTTCTGGTTCTTCCTCCGGGGGTTCTCGTCCAGCATCTCCTCCGCGGCGTCTTCTATCTTCTTCTCCTCGGGCCGCTCCGCACCCATGGCATGGGGGGAGGTTCCTGCTCTTCTCTTCATCCTCTTCTCTTCTTCCTTCTTCTCTTCTTCATTTTCTTCTCCGGGCCGCTCTGCACCCATGCTGGCATGGAGGGAGGCTCCCGCTGTGTGACGGAGTCTCCTCGTCTGACGGTTCTTAAATAACGGGGGGCGGAGCCACCCGATGACCCCGCCCCCTCTGACGCACGGTGACTTGACGGGACTTCCCTGTGACTTCACGGGGAATGCCACAGGGAAGTCCCGTCATGTCCCGTGCGTCAGAGGGAGCGGGGTCACCGGGTGGCCCCGCCCCCGTTATTTAAGAACCGTCAGATGAGGAGACGCCGTCACACAGCGGGAGCATCCCTCCATGCCAGCATGGATGCGGAGCGGCCCGGAGAAGAAAATGAAGAAGAGAAGAAGGAAGAAGAGAAGAGGATGAAGAAGAAGATGAAGAGAAGAGCGGGAGCCTCCCCCCATGCCATGGGTGCGGAGCGGCCCGAGGAGAAGAAGATAGAAGACGCCGCGGAGGAGATGCTGGACGAGAACGCTGGAGGAAGAACCAGAAGAGCCAGAAGAAGATGAAGGAAGACAGAAGAAAGAAGAAGCATTTAAATAAAGGAATTGTCAAAAACTGTCTCTTGTCATTTTTAACATTTTTGACAGTTTTTTTTTTAGTGAAATGGTAGGGGTAAGTACCCCCTTACCATTTCACACAGGGGGGGGCGGGATCTGGGGGTTCCCTTGTTAAAGGGGGCTTCCAGATTCCGATAAGCCCCCCGCCTGCAGACCCCCACAACCACCGGCCAGGGTTGTGGGGATGAGGCCCTTGTCCTCATCAACATGGGGACAAGGTGTTTTGGGGGGGTACCCCAAAGCACCCTCCCAATGTTGAGGGCATGTGGCCTGGTATGGTTCAGGAGGGGGGGCCACACTCTCGTCCCCCCCCTCTTTTCCTGCGGCCTGGCAGGTTGCGTGCTCGGATAAGGGTCTGGTATGGATTTTTGGGGGGACCCCACGCGTTTTTTTTTTGGCGCGGGGTTCCCCTTAAAATCCATACCAGACCTGAAGGGTCTGGTATGGAATTTAGGGGGAACCTCACGTTATTTTTTTTTTTTTAATTTTGGCCGGGGTTCCCCTTAATATCCATACCAGACCTGAAGGGCTTGGTATGGAATTTAGGGGGACTCCCACATCATTTTTTTTTTACATTTTGGTTTGGGGTTTCCCTGTGTTGAATTCCCATGCCGTTTTTATCAATGAACTTCTATGTGTATTGTCGGCAATGCAATAGCCACGGGTAGTTTTAAATGGGTTTTTTCCTTCGAAATGTCATTTTGCTGTCAGACTGTTCTAAACACGGGAAACATGCGCCCCTTTACAGGCATACTATAGACACAGCCCAGGTACGAAATTTAAAGGGATATTACACTTTTATTGTTTGACTTTAAGCATTATTAAAATCACTGCTCCTGAAAAAACGGCCGTTTTTAAAACTTTTTTTTGCATTGATCCATGTCCCCTGGGGCAGGACCCGGGTCCCCAAACACTTTTTATGACAATAACTTGCATATAAGCCTTTAAAATTAGCACTTTTGATTTCTCCCATAGACTTTTAAAGGGTGTTCTGCGGCATTCGAATTTGCCGCGAACACCCCAAATTGTTCACTGTTCGGCGAACTTGCGAACAGCCAATGTTCGAGTCGAACATGAGTTCGACTCGAACTCGAAGCTCATCCCTAGTCCACACTATCCTATTGATTTTAGTTACTTCCCTTCATGGTGCATGCAGTGCCTTTTTGAACTGAGTGTTACTGTGCCTCATTGCATTTGCTGCCCTACAGTTAGAAATAGACCCAGCATACTTTTTAAGCATATGCCTGCAATACAATGTGTAAGAGACCACAGTGACCTTTCTCATCAGAAGGTAGACATCACCTGAAAGAAATTGTACTGTCCATATATAAAAATAGAACCTCAAAATGTACATTGACATTGGTATTCACTTGCATTTGTTCTCCCCATCATTGTCTCTATGGCAGCAGTAGGATGTACCATGCAATCTCATCACTATCATAGTATTTAATTGTTGGGTGAGATTTTATTTTAAAAATTCCAACCCACCCAAAACAAAGCTGGCCTCTCATGACCTGCCAACACGTCTGTGTCTATTACCAGGGATCTATAGGACTATGTCAAAAACATTCTGCAGAAATGCAATACAACAATATTTGTTTCCTGTTCAGCAGGTATGAAGTGCAAACATTTCTCCTTCTCCCTCTAAACAGCACTGAGCAATTTGTCTTACAGCTAACCACTGTCCTGCCCTATATAAAAAGATTAAACCCAAAAAGAAATTTACCAGTCTTTAGAAAGTAAAACATCAATGAGCTTAACAGGTTCTAATTTCACACAATATAGAGGAAGAAGTAGTAAGCATTTACCTAAAGCAATAGGTACAGGATTGACAGGGATAAGGTATACAAGTATTCACAAGCTTGCGAGATACCTTGCATGTTCACGTTACTTTCTAATACACAGAGGGGGTTATTTACGAAAGGCAAATCCACTTTGCACTGCAAGTGCCCTTGGAAGTGCAGTCGCTCTAAATCTAAGGGGCAGATCTGAAATGAGGGGAAGCTCTGCTGATTTTACCATCCAATCACGTGCAAGCTAAAATGCTGTTTTTTATTTTCCTTGCATGTCCCCCTCGGATCTACAGCAACTTTACTTCCAAGTGCACTTTCAGTGCAAAGTGGATTTTCCTTTAGTAAATAACCCCCAGAATGTTAGTAGGTCCTAGTCAAACATCCATATGAACATATGCCCTTGAGAGTTCAACAGTTTTGGGTATTTGGTCTATAGCAGGCATGCAGATGTGTACTTAAATCTTGGTGCGCTGCTTTGAGTATTTCTTCCAGATCTGTGCAATAACCCAGTGTGAAACTTTGCCTCTGTGCAGGAGCTTCCTGTTATAAAGGCCGGTCACTGATGTTCCCTCTCCTTGTGCTGGGTATCTTTGTATCTGCCCCTCCTATAGTTTTTCAGCATAGCACAAGCTGTGTACATCAAGATGCTATGTTTACGATGTAATACTGGGTTTGCAAAGGTATTTTGGTGCATGGAAAGTAGATTTATAGGCTTTGTAGCTTGTGGATATTATTATTATACAAGATTTATATAGCACTAACAGTTTAGCGCTTAACGTTAGGGCAAGGCGTACACTACAATTCAGTACAGGAGGAATCAGAGGGCCCTGCTCGTTAAGAGCTTACAATCTAAAATATGTGAATGTCGGCAATTGTCATCTCTCCTCAGGTAAATGGTCTTTGAACTAATATTAACAAGTAAATGCTCACCTATTGGGATACAAGGTATATGCATATATACCACACAAAGAAGGAATCTGATGACAGGTGGCGCTGCATAATATGAACTGACATTGAAGTGTCCCAAAAGGGAAGATAAAACATAAAGCATAAGAACTATATTCTCTGTGCCCTACGACATTATCGTATTGTCCCTTTGTAAAAAGAAAAAAAAAAATTGTGTAAAGCAGGAGAGGCAAGGATTAAATAACATCGAAAAGACTTGTGTCTGAAGATTGTTTTTGCGTATCTCTGCTGGTCAGTATACCCCTATCCCCTCCTTCCCTTGGACTCTATTTGGATAGTGGGATTAAGGGAGTCTCTGGAGGCACAGGTGGTCGCTTAGTAGGGGTGAAAGAGGCACCCCTGGGGAAGTGAAAAGTCAGGAGAGCGGCGGGGGGAGAAGGCAAAGAGTGGTACATGGTACATGCGGCCTTATATACAGATCACCGACGGAGGAGTTCCCCCACGGCACCCCAAAAATAAATGGGTCCCCCAGAGGCAAAGAAGACCACCCCTGACGATCTGGATTTACTGGAGAGGGGAGAAAGTAACATAAGAAGATCTAAGAACAAAAAGGGATGTGTCATAAAAGAGAAAGCTGGGAAGAGCTAGAAGCCGGATACTGAATATAAGAATCTCTGGTTGAAGAGAAAAGGAATTGAAAAGATGGATATATGACACAGGAGTGAGACCTAGCAAGACTACAAAAGAAGAGATCAACCTGGGGAGAAAGAAATTAACAAAATTGAATATGAGAGGCCGGACCCAAAAACGGACAGAACCTAAGACCCCAAAAGAGAGCCTAAATGCAAGCATGATCCAGAAATATCTAACAAAAGAGGGGAGTCCCAAAAGCCCAGGAGTGGAAAAAAGCAACAAGGGGCAAAAGAGAAGAAAAAAGTGTTGGGCAAACAAAATGAGGACCAAGGGGATAAACCTAGGGAAGATATTGGCACCGAAAGAGAACTAGATACAAGCAAAATGGAAGAACAAAGGAATGTATCCCAAATGCCAACTAAAATGGAAATTGGAAATGATGGAAATGTTTGCCAAACTGGAAAATTCAATTAAAATAGAGATTACTAATGTAGGGACGGATCTGGGCCACCTGCTGAGGAGAGTAGAAGAAGCAGGGGACAAAACAGGAAAATAAGCCCAAGAAATATTAAAATTAAAAACACAAGTAAGAAAACTGCAAACAGACCATAGGGAAACCCTATATAAACTGGAAGACCAAGAAAACCAAAGCAGATGCCAAAACCTAAGGATTAGAGCATTACCAGAACAGAATGGGGAAGACCTGGAGAGAAAAATGAAAAAAATATTTAACCCAGTACTAGATAGAGGAGAAGGGGACAATCTAAAGATAGACAGAGTGCATAGGGTTAGAAAAGATCTGAAGGAGGATGTACCTCGAAATGTGATTGTAAAATTTCACTTGTACGAGGATAAAGCCAAAATATGGAGTAAACTCAGAGGAATACCCCCATTGCAATATGAGAGAGTGGATCTCCAAATCTTTATGTACTTATTTGCAGGAACTTTGGCAAGAAGACGACAATTAAAACCCCTGCTGGAACAAATGAGAGCGCCAAACATCAAATACAGCTGGGGTTTCCCAGCATCACTAATAGTTCAGAAAGAAAAAA
Source organism: Aquarana catesbeiana (assembly GCF_042186555.1). Lineage (NCBI taxonomy): Eukaryota > Metazoa > Chordata > Amphibia > Anura > Ranidae > Aquarana > Aquarana catesbeiana. The sequence continues at coordinate 362,039,372 of NC_133327.1, read as the reverse complement.
GAACAGTAAGATTAAAATTTTTGAAAGACCTGCAGGAATTTTGGGAGGGTGGACAAAACTCATAGAATACAGCTTTAAAACATGGACACAGATCCCGTCTATATGAAAACAGGGGGTATATTAGCTAAATATTACAATCATTAATTTTTTGACCTATACATGTCAGAGGGTTAAATACACTAACAAAAAGACACCAAATTCTGAAAGAGATTGAGCATTATGGGGTAGGAGTTGCTTTCTTACAAGAGACACACCTGTCACATGAAACAAAAGTAAAATTGTACTCCCCACGGTACCCAGTGTGGTACTATGGCGATTCGATGACAAATAAGTCAAAGGGGGAAGCAATTGGAATAGGTAGAGGGTTTTGTTTCTCCTTGGAGGACAGATTATATGACCCAGAGGGAAGGTTTCTCTTTCTTAAGGGGAAGTTACTAGGAATGGAGTGTACTTTAACCACTTGACATCCGTGCTATGGCCGAATGACGGCCACAGTGCGGACCTGAATTCCCGGTCCTACGATGGCCTCCCCTGTGCACGCGCCCTGCAGGGCGCGCGCCGAGCGTGCTGTGATCACCGAGTCACTGAGACTCGGCTGATCACCGATCCGAGTAAGGGGCTGGTCCCGGTCCCTTATCATGTGATCAGCTGTTAGCCAATGACAGCTGATCACATGATGTAAACAAAAGATCGGTAATCTTTTTTTTTTTTTACTCACGCTAATAGCGTGAGTAAAAAAAAAAAAGCCGATCACCGGCTCAGATGCGAGGGACAAAGGTCCCGAAGTGGAAGAGGCACATCTGCCTCATCTGTGCTTCCTAACAGTGCCACCTAACAGTGCCCACAGTGCCACCTAACAGTGCCCACAGTGCCACCTAACAGTGCCCACAAGTGCTACCTATCAATGCCCACAAGTGCCAGCTATCAATGCCCACCAGTAGTGCCAATCACTGCCACCTAGCAGTGCTGCCTATCAGTGTAACTGATCAGTGCCCATCACTGCCGCCACATCAGCATACATCAATGAAGGAGAAAAATTACCTGTTTTCAATTTTTTATAACAAAATATAACATTTTTTTTTTTTTTTTTTTAATTCAGTCTTTTTACATTTTTTTTACAAAAAATAAAAACCGCAGAGGTGATCAAATACCACCAAAAGAAAGCTCTATTTGTGGGAACAAAATGCTAAAAATTTAATTTGGATACAGTGTTGTCTGACTGCGCAATTGTCATTCAAAGTGCGTCAGCGCTGAAAGCTGAAAATTGGTCTGGATAGGAGGGGGGTTTAAGTGCCCAGTAAGCAAGTGGTTAGTGAAACAGAGGAGATTGCAGATAATACCCTGTGGGAGGCCCACAAAGCTTATATCAGGGGAATCTTGATCTCAATGGGAGAAAGGAAAAAGAAGGAAAGGAGAAAGAAGAGGGAGGAACTAATAGAATATATATTTATATTAGAACAAGGCCAAAAAAAAAAAAATAATAATAGAAGGCAAGATCAGGGACAGCAGCAGGAACTGGTAATAAAAAAGGAACTCCTAGAGCTTGAAATGAGGAAAACCTTTAATAAAATCTCGAAAGAAAGATACCAATGGGGGAATAAAAACAGTAAATGTCTAGCACAGATGTTAAGGAAAAAAAAAAAAAAATCAATAAACTTCATTGAGAAAATACAAAATAAAAAAGGGGAGATGATATATAACACAAAGGACATTGCGAAGGTCTTCCAAGATTTTTATGAGCGGCTGTATTCGGTCAATCAAAACCAGAAAGGCTTTCGACAGGGTAGACTGGGGATTCATGATGAGTACCTTGGAAGGAATGGGACTAGGCCCAAGGATGATGGAGCGGATACAAATACTTTATAAGGGCCCTACTGCAGCCTTTAAGGTTAACAGAATACTGTCAACCCCCTTTAGAATGTATAACGAATATATATATGAGTACGACGAGGCAGGGTTGTCCTCTGTCGCTGTTATTGTTCGTTCTAGCGTTGGAACCATTACTGGCGACGGTGCAGGGGAACGTGGACATAGGGGGCGTAAGGGTAGGAAGGGGAGATACATAAACTGGCTGCGTTTGCGGACGATATTTTATATCTCCAATCCCCGTATTTCTATGCTCAACTTATTGAAAGTTCTAAAAGAATATAGTGACCTTTCCAACTTTAAGATTAACCCAAGCAAATCGGAGGTTCTAAAAGTAAATGTAAATGCAAAAGAAGAACATAATCTGCAGCAGGAGTTCCAGTTCCCATGAAGAAAGACGGAAATAAAGTATTTAGGGATAGAACTAACGATATCTTTGGGGAAAATTTATCAAGCAAACTATATCCCACTGCTGGAGGAACTAAAAATAGAAATAAAGAGAATAGCAGCACGACCCTTGTCATGGATTGGTCAGATTAATGCCCTAAAGATGATAATCTTACCCAAAATTATATATAAGTTTCAGATGCTCCCCATATACATACCCCCAGCATACTTCAGAGTTATAAAAACTTTAATAAAATTAATCTGGCAAAACAAGAAACCCAGAATAGCCCTAGCAATTTTACAGAAAAGGAAAGATCGGGGTGGATTAACCTCCCTGGCGGTATGATTATTTCAGATTTTTGCGTCTCGAAGCGGTACAATTATTTTGCATAGAAATTTGGCGTTTTATATTATAGGCCTGTAATTCTTAGCAATAACACACTTAGATCTGTCCACCAAAAGTCTAGTAGAGATCCCGGGTATGATGAAGTTTGAAACACAAAATCATAAATTATAATATAATAAATAAATATAAATAATTAAAAAAAAAAAATAATAATAAATAAATTTCCCCACGATTCACTATCGCTCAATTCTGCAAGTGTTCAAATTTACTATCGCTGTTTTCTAGCTGGTCTAAAGCCACTTTTGACGTAAAGGGACACTTTTTGGTTGCTATGGACAATCTCCAGTTTCCAGGCAGAAAGAACAGTATATATAATATAAAACTGCATGCAGGGCATGGGCCAAAGCATTGGGGACAAAAGGGATGTGAAATAATTACATACAGTACTGTAACCTGTAAGATTACAGTACTGTATGTGTTATGATTTTTACATTTTTAAAATTTGCTGCCAGGCTCCGCCCCTGTGCGACGCTCGCAGGGAACGGAGCCTAGCACAGAGAGGCTTTGGAGGAGGACAGAGCCCGCAGACACCGCGGCGGACATCGCAGGATCCTGGGGACAAGGTAAGTATACTGCACCAGGATCCTGAGATGTAATCCCGACTGTGGCTCGGGGTTACCGCTAATGGTGCTGGAATTTAACCCCGAGCCACACTCGGGAATACCGTCAGGGAGAATACGTGTACCAGACTTTAAAAAGTACTATGAGGTGGTTCTATTAACACGTATGGTGGAATGGGCTAAATTGAAGAGTAAGAAAAGATGGGTACAAATAGAACACACAACAGCGGACACACAGCTAGGGAGAAATATTTGGACACCACCACAATACAGGGCACTAGGGGGAAATACACATACACTTACAAGGAATGTAATTAGGGTTTGGGACTTGTTACACAAACAAAACAAATGGGAATATCACTCCCCACTAATGGCACTAAAGGAAACTAATTATTTTGCAGCAGGAAAACGTTTGATAGGGGGTAATTGGATTAAAAAAGATAATGTACAATTACGAGACATTACACATAGGGGGAAAATTTGCTCACTGCAAAAATTAAAAATGAAAAAAGATACGTTTGAAATGAACGAATGACGGTACTTCCAGCTCAAGCACTTCGTAGCAGCATTACCACACCTGGTGAGAGAAGGGGAAGATCTGACAGCTTTTGAACGAGTGCCACGGAAACGACACGTGGGGGTATCCCGCGGATCTATGAAATACTTACAGTGGGAAAAGAGCTGGAAGTTCCGACATGTATAAAAAATTGGGAGAGGGAAATAGGGAAAAGAGGAAAGAACCAAGAGGTAGGGAAAATTATGAGACTGGTACATGGATCATCAGTAAACATCAGAGTGGCAGAAATTAACTATAAGTGCATAACTAGGTGGTATAGTACCCCAGATATAGTAGGGAAATATCAAACGGGGCAAACAATGGAGTTTTGGAGAGGATGTAAACAAACGGGGACCATGGCCCATATTTGGTGGAGTTGCCCTAAGATCAGAACATACTGGAAGGAAATACTAAGGTATATAAAAGGAGATCACTAGCACAGATTTGTCTGAGGACCCCTGGATATGCCTATTCCATGGGGTAGATATCCCAATAAAACAATATAGAAATTCAATGATTATAAACCTGATTAATGCTGCGAAAAGCCTGATCCCGAAAAAATTGAAGGAAGTAGACAGCCCAACAATAAGAGAATGGTTCGATAAAATAGATGAGATACATAATATGGAAGGTCTTAGATATTGTCAAGAAGAAGGAAGAGAGAGATTTACCAAGAGATGGGAAAAGTGGAAAAGGTTTAAAGCGGGGTTCCACTCAAATGTTTAACTTAATCTTACTCCCTTCAGTTAATTGCATAGATGTTCAAATGCCGCACGAAAAAAATTTTTATCGCTGTAATAACCTTTATATTGTACTTTATTGTGGCACTTCCTGTCTCTCCTCCCATGGGAGTAGGCGTGTTTATTGCCTTTCCCCGGCGCCGCACTATCTCCTGGGAGCTTAGTGTCAGGCTTCCCAAGATTCAGTGCGGAAACAATGATCATACGCGTGAACAAGCTGTGAATGAACAGCATTCACCACATCCAAAAAATCAATGCTTGTGGGCTTCACATGCCCACAAACAAGATGGAAACAGCCAGCATCACATTTTTTAAGTTATTCTTCAGTACGAAAACAGACAGCGGAGGAAATATTACACCCAAACTGTGAGTATTATTTTGGGGTTAGCAAAGTGTCTCAATTACCCAAAAAAAAAAAAAAAAAAAAAAGATTGGTCACCGGACTCCCGCTTTAAACTAAGGAAGGAGTATAGTGAGGTAAAAATGGTGTAGAGACAGGGGGATTGAGTGGTCCAGGAAGGGAGGAGGGGGAGGGAAAAGGGGCAATTAGGAAGGTTAACACCGTGATAAATATGTAAATTGTTATCCCTACTTTGTTGCCTAGGGTAAATGATGTTCCTTTTTGTATGGTAAAATTTTGAAAATAAAGAATAAAAAAAAAGAATAACTTTCCTACAGACTAAATATACACTGGTTTGGGTTATTTCTACCAAAGAAATGTAGCAGAATACATTTTGGCCAAAATTTACGAAGAAGAACAATTATTGCAAAAAAAAACAGAAACAAAAAAGAAAAAAGTGTGGGTTTTTTTCAAAATTTTCTGTCTTTTTTGTTTATTTAGCAAAAAAAAACAAAAAAGTGTTGATCAACTACCAAAAGGAAGCTCTAGTTGTGTGAACAAAATGATAAAAATTGAGTTTGGGTAAAGTGTTGAATGACCGCACAATTGTCATTCAAAGTGTGACAGTGCTGAAAGCTGAAAATTGGCCTGGAGGGGAAGGGGATAAAAGTGCCCAGTATTGAAGTGGTTAAATAGAACTTTAGGCAAACGGATAAATACACAATTGTTAAATTTAGCACCAAGTTGATCCAAACTATTAACGTCACTAACAAATGCAGTGGTTGTGTGCGCTGCAGCTACATACAGTATACAGTGCTGTGTTCTGGCAACTGTACAATACTTCCTGTCCCACGACTGGAACAAAATTGTTTTGGGTTAAGTGCTGCGCAGCCATTCATAGGGAGTTTTGTATTGTATGAATACAAATCTTCCTTTGATTGGCTGAGGTGGAGAGGTGGGCGGATGACATCAAAGCTTCTTGTAAATGGCTGAGCAGCGCTCAGCCCCAAATTATTCTGTTTCCGGAGCAGGATGGGAAGTTCTTGCCCCGCTGCCTGAACACAGCACTGTATACTCTATGTAGCTGACACTACAGACAGTTCATACAGTGCACATAGCCAATGCATCTGTTGAAGTAAATAGTTTGTTTTTGACTAATTTTTAAGGCCTCATGCACACTGTACGTTATAAAAAAGGCAGTAACGTTAGCTGTAGAAAGCTGTAGTTTCAGCGTTTTTGTAGTAGTTTTTTCAGGGTTTTTTAGCATTATTTGTTTTTTTTTTTAGCAAAATTATACTCACATAAAAAGATTCTGCCTCAAAAACACTGATAAACGCCGAAAAGCTGCGTTTTTCTGCTTTTTTTTTTTAAGAGTTAGTGTGTTTTTACAGCTGAAAAATTCCACTCAAAACCCACTAGTTCTGGGTTTTTTTTTCCATCTAGGAAACGCCCCATGCCAAAAAACTGCTGATAACAGCCCAGTGTGCATGGACAAATAGGATAATATGCTGGGGAGTTTATTGACTGCAGAAAAAAACGTCAGAAGCCAAAAACGGCAGCTGTAAAAACGTCCAGTGTGCATTAGGCCTAAAACTTGAAATGCGGCTTTAAAAACAAGCCATCACTGACCTCTGGAGCTGCAGGTACTATGAAATAATTAATCCTCAGACACCCTCAAGTCTGTTTCTAACGGCTTACAGCACCTAGTATTTGGCCACATTAAAAGGCTGGCCTCTGGTAGCTCTCACGGTTAATTTCTCCACAGAGCCTGTAGCTACAGAACTATGGTAACTTAACATCCGACCAGGTAAGATTTCTTGTATCCAAAGAGCGGCAAAAGTACTGTTTTATTGTACAGCTTAACATTCTGTGGAGATCACTCTAATCTTCCTAAGGTAGCTACACCTGGCTGCAGGGGAACCAGAAACAAAAACAGTAAACAGTGGTTACTGACCACGCTTTCTCCTTGATGAACTCTTTCACCACCACAATAAAGTTATGTTTTGGCAGGTACAGTGACAGGATTGAAAAAACAAACTCGCTCCTGTTTGTTTTCTGTTAATCCTCCTACTTTGTGAGAAGATTGTAAAAAGTGGCCTGGGTGGCTCTAAACTTTCCATTCTATGTGTTGAAATATGCTGCTCCCCACCTCCATGACTCGCCTTGCTGATCAGCGAGCCTGGAACCTGGAGGGGGCTCCACTGTTCAGGATGGTCAACAGTGAAGTAGATCAGGGAACATCTGGCCCCTTACCCCCTTTGAACAGACTGAACCTAAAGTGCTCACATTGTATACATTTACAGGTCAGAGCCATAAAACTTTTGAAAAAGATGCCTGGTGCACAAGCAGGTGGAGGGGGCTCTCTGTCACCGTTCTGCTGGGACCAGTTACAGGGGAAACATTACGGTTCTAATAGACCCATGATGTCTCCCTGTCCCTGTAATAGGAGGCTTACCAGCCCTCTCACGATAGTAGAAAAATGAAAAAAAAAAAAAAAAAAAACATTTATAATTAATTATCCCCCCAGCATACAGCTACAAACATATACCCATGTATGCACATAATCATCGTATTACAAATTAGACACACACACACAAACAAAAGAGGTTAAATAAAAATAATTGTAGGGCTGTCCTTTTCATCCAACTACTAAATATATCAGCTATAATGATTTTTAAAGCATGACCCATTTGGAATTTTGAGTATGTTTAGTTTTTGCACGTGCACTGAATTTTAAGCTTAGAAATATTGCTATTTATTAAGCTGACGATCTTTTCTTTTGTAATTATCACTTTCCCTACTTGCCTACTATTGAACTGAACTCCCAGGCTGGTGGGTAAAAATGGCTAGTACTTCAAATCCAAATATACCTGACCATACAGTGCATTCATATTTATACAAATTAGTTTGCGTAATAAACCTTTTAGGTTTTTTTTAGCTTTTTTTTCTATCTACTTATTATAAAAATATATTCTGTGTATTTTAAAATATCAAGTATTAAATATATCAAATGAAAGCCTTATGCCCCTTACACACAGACTTTCCGACAACAAAACCGTGGATTTTTGCTCGAAGGATGTTGACTCCAACTTGTCTTGCATACACACGTTCACACAAATGTTGGCCAACAGTTACGAACATAGTGACGTACAAGACGTACGTGATATCAGCCTCAGCCTCTTCCTGCCACGCAGGAGTGGTGTTTACATCCTAAAGTTGGCCATAGATGAGTAAATTGTTTTTTGTTCAACCAGCGGGTTGAACGAAAAAAAAAACTGACTCGATTTCAACATCCACACATTTGAGGTGGATGGGGGAATCCTCCTGCTGTGTCATTGTATTCTGACGGCGGAAACAATACACTGATGAGCGCTGCTAGAGGAAATTTCCAAGTAGATTGGTTGTACAGAAGTCACTTGGTAGATCGACTTCTGTACAACCACAGTGCTCATACATGGATTGAAATTCATCCAGTCCCTTCTGAACCAGCAGAATTTTGATCCATCTATGGGCAGCTTAAGTTGTGCGACCCTAAACCTGACTACAGGCTGAGCTATCAATGTACAGCAAGCATGTATGTGCTTTCAGTACTTAACAGTTCCAGCTAAGGGAGTAACCAGCAGAAACATTACCATGCCAAGGCACACATATGTTCAACAGAGAGCACAAAGGAAGCAGGGGACCTCTAGTCCTGAAGCATCTATACAGGTCTCTGCTAAGAAAAATACACATGTATCAGAAAGTTCTCCTACAGATATGCATGGGGATGGAAACAACCACAAAAACTAGAAAAAGAAACAGTAAAATAAGTGTCCCCCAGCCTTATTTGGTGCTGGACCTGCTAGCAACAACTGTGGTCTTGCACTAACCAAGTAGTGCACTGATCAGCTCCTTCTAGAATACTGCCAAACAATGCCTCAGCATTGTGTTTGTAGAGGAAGTGCCATGAGGTCACAGTACTTCCTGGCAGCTCGGAGGCTAGGGCAGACTTGATGAAGCTCTGTCATGGTTTTCTCGGTGGCAACAAGTCACTGCTATAGTGATATATTGCTTCATGATCACAGCATTATTAGAAGTGATCTGTTACTAAAAGTATGTAGGAAAAAAAAAAAAAGGAAGTGTGAAATGAAATGTGTAAATTAAAAAACAAAATGCTTTGGATGACATTGGCATTATTGTTTACTCAACCGCTCACATGAATACAATGTTGTTCACAATGTAAAGTTCATCTCCCAGGAAAAAAAAAAAAAAAACACGCTGCGCAAGATTTTTTTTTTTCTAGGGGAAACTTTACTTATTCCTTGCCTTCCTGGAAGCTGAAACCATGCTACACCATGATGCTCTGGGTTGTGGGCGGGTCCCCAGCGCCTTCACTTTCAATGCTGGTCCTGCATTGTATGTGATGACATCACGTTGCCTGCGAGTAAGAGTAGCAGAAACAGCTTTGAGGAATTGGTCATGCAGTTGCGAAGCCTACGTGACAGAGGAATTTTTTTTTTTTTTTTTTTAATCAACTGAAAAGGATTACCCCCCCCCCCAGAGTTTAGCTTTGACAATTGCAAATCTGCAAAAACGTCATCATCTTACTATTGTGTACACATAAACCTCAGTTATCTTATTATACTAATGATTTATACAATCACACCACAGGGATAGCTAAAGTCTGCCATACATGGATCAAAATTCAGCTGGTTCAGTACAGACTGGTCGAATTTCCATCCATGTATGGGCACCCTGGTTGTGCAGAAGTCAAGTTTTTCCTATCGACCTGTTTATACTGATCATTGTATTCTGACTGCGGGGAAGGCTCCCTCTATCAGAACACAATAGCACAGCAGGGAAAAGGAAGGAAGGAAGAGAGGAAGAGAAAGGAAGGAAGAGAGGAAGAGAAAGGAAGGAAGAGAAAGGAAGGAAGAGAAAAGAAGGAAGGAAGAGAAAGGAAGGAAGGAAGGAAGAGAAAGGAAGGAAAGGAAGGAAGGAAAGGAAAGGAAGGAAGGAAAGGAAAGGAAGGAAGGAAAGGAAAGGAAGGAAGGGAAAGGAAAGGAAGGAAGGAAAGGAAAGGAAGGAAGGGAAAGGAAGGAAGGGAAAGGAAAGAAAGGAATAGGAAGGAAGGAAGGAAGGAAGGAAGGAAGGAAGGAAGGAAGGAAGGAAGGAAGGAAGGAAGAAGGAAGGAAGGAAGGAAGGAAGGAAGGAAGGAAGGAAGGAAGGAAGAAGAAAGGAAGAAAGAAAGGAAGAAAGAAAGAGAAAGGAAGAGAGGAAGAGAAAGGAAGAGAAAGGAAGAGAAAGGAAGAGAGGGAAAGGAAGGAAGGAAGGAAGGGAGAGAAAGGAAGGAAGGGAGAGAAAGGAAGGAAGGGAGAAAGGAAGGGAAAGGAAGAGAGGAAGAGAAAGGAAGAGAGGAAGAGAAAGGAAGAGAGGAAGAGAAAGGAAGAGAAAGGAAGAGAGGGAAAGGAAGGAAGAGAGGGAAAGGAAGGAAGGGAGAAAGGAAGGAAGGGAGAAAGAAAGGAAGGAAGGAAGGAAGGAAGGAAGGAAGGAAGGAAGGAAGGAAGGAAGGAAGGAAGGAAGGAAGGAAGGAAGGAAGAAAGAAGAAGAAAGAAAGAAAGAAAGAAAGAAAGAAAGAAAGAAAGAAAGAAAGAAAGAAAGAAAGAAAGAAAGAAAGAAAGAAAGAAAGAAAGAAAGTAGACTGATAAACTGCAAACATATTACATTTTTGTTTTTTGGTATATTTATCCATTAAAAGCTAGGCTGAAGAGCAGTGTAAATATGTATATATATATTCCTTATTTTTCTTCTATCACATACTGCTTACATTTTCTTTAACACCTTCAATTCCCATACTTGATTAATTTTATCATCAAATTGTCTTGTACGCTACGTCAGAATATTTGATTCAGTTTGGGTTTTTTTTTGGAAGCTACAGGTTTCTTTTTATTTAATAATATTCACCTTTATGCCATGTAAGGCTGGATTCACATCTATGCAGTTTTAGTGCTGTTTGCATTTTGCAGATTTGCACTACAGTCCATTTATCATGGTTTCCTATGGAACACATTCTGTAGTGCAAACCTGCAAAATGCAAAAAGCACTAAAAATGCATAGGTGTGAATCCATCCTTAGGTAACAAAGTTCCTGCTTTTATTTCAGCTTTGCAATACCCACTCATTTATTCCCTGTTCACATTAGTGCGATTTCTGGTGTGCCCCAGGTTTTGACATGGAGCTGGGGTTCCACCTTCTGATTGACCATAGCTTTAGACCTGTATAGCACCCTGTGGCCAACTTAACATATGTTGTGTCAAGACGAGCACCCACGCATGATCTAGTGCCTGAAGCAACCAGCTTTATTATTTCTTCCAGGCACAGACCAAGTACAGTCGCCCAAGGCTCAACCAAGAAAGCCCAAAAAGTCAGTCTGCTATGGAGCAGCTACAGTTCTATAGAAGAATCTTGCAGGACAAAACCCCAGCAAGGGGGAAGGAAGTTCACTCAGGACAGAAAACATCTATTGAGTAAAGTGATTTTTTTAAATAAGGGAAAAAAACAACACTTCCCAAACTTGTTATACTTACCTGCTCTGTGCAATGGTTTTGCACTGAGCAGCTCCGATCCCCTTCGTTTGGGGTCCCACGCTGGTGCTCCTGCCTTTTGAGTGCCCCCATAGCAAGCTGCCCTCCAATCCCTTATCACTGAATTTGATTGACAGGAACAGGAGCCAATGACTGAGTCCATTGAGGACGCCTGCTGCTACTCTCAGGCACAATGCTTCATCGAGATCAAGCTCAAGTATTTGGGTGGGGGGGTGATGTAGCTGTATGTAAAATGTTTTTTTTTTTACCCTAACAGTGGGAATACATTACGGTAAAAAAAACCTTTAGGCTGGGTTCACACTATCTTCACATGCAGCTCACAGCAGGGGTCCGGTGCGTCCCCAATCACCATTTCAGGTCCGATTTCAGCCCAAATTTTTGGCTGAATTCAGACCTGAAACGGACCAAAAAGGACACACAGGACCTCTGTGCAAATTTGCACCGGAGCCGCAGCCGAGATATGTGAACCGGATTCATAGAGAGCCAGTCAAAATCTCTATTGCGAATTGGATGCAGCTTCCCCGCATCCAATTCACAATAGTATGAACCCAACCTTAGCGTTTACGACGACTTTAACGACACTAGCAAAAGACAGGGCAGCTAGGAGTGGGAGGGTTTATAAAGGCGATGTCCCTACAGCTTTGTTTGCCGGAGTCCAATCACCTGAAGGTGGCTTCCTCTAATGCCGCATACACACGGTCGGACTTTCTAGAAAGCTAGGTCCGACGTACTTGCCGCCAGACTTCCGGCGGACTACCGCTGGACTTTCTGAACGGCCGGACTTGCCTACACACGGCCGGACTTTCCGGAATCCGGTCTTCCCGACGGACTTCCGCCGGACTTTCAGAATGAACGGACTTTCCCACACACGGACAAGTCCGTTCATTTTGAACGTGACTTGGGTACGACGGGACTAGAAAAGGAATTCAATCTCGCCGCTTTTTTTGGCGAGATTGAAACCTTGCGAGCCCCGTCGCAGGCCCTTAGGTCTGGTATGGAACTTTAAGGGGAACCCTCTACGCCGAAAAACCAGCGTGGGGGTCCCCCCAAAATCCATACCAGACCCCGATCCGAGCACGCAGCCCGGCCGGTCAGGAAAGGGGGTGGGGACGAACGAGCGCCCCCCCCCCCCCTCCTGAACCGTACCAGGCCGCATGCCCTCAACATGGGGGGGTGCTTTGGGGGAGGGGGCGCCTTGCGGTGCCCCCCCACCACAAAGCACCTTGTCCCCATGTTGATGAGGACAAGGGCCTCTTCCCGACAACCCTGGCCGTTGGTTGTCGGGGTCTGCGGGCGGGGGGCTTATCGGAATCCGGGAGCCCCCTATAATAAGAGGGCCCCCAGATCCCGGCCCCCCCACCCTATGTGAATGAGTATGGGGTACATGGTACCCCTACCCATTCACCTAGGTAAAAAGTGTCAATAATAAAACACAACACAGGTTTTTAAAATAATTTATTAAACAGCTCCGGGGGGGGTCTTCTTCCGTCTTCGGGGGTCCCTCTGGTTCATCTTCTCCCGGCGTCTGGTTGGTTCTTCTCCGCTCTCCGGCCTCTTCTCCCGGTGTCCCAGGTCTTCGGCCGGCCCCTCCGCTGTCTTCAGGTAGCTCTATTGCCAGCGGAGGTCCGGACTTCTTGGCTTCTTGGCTTCTTGTGTTCTCTTCTCTTCCCCCAGATGTTGACACGACGCTCTCTCCGGCTGGACTGGTCTCTGAGGGCTGCGTTGTGACTTATATAGGCGGAGACCCCGCCCCCATATGATGTCACAGTCCCTGGGCATGCTGGGACTGTGACGTTTTAGGGGGCGTGGTCGACCACGCCCCCTAAAACGTCACAGTCCCAGCATGCCCAGGGACTGTGACATCATATGGGGGCGGGGTCTCCGCCTATATAAGTCACAACGCAGCCCTCAGAGACCAGTCCAGCCGGAGAGAGCGTCGTGTCAACATCTGGGGGAAGAGAAGAGAAGAGAACACAAGAAGCCAAGAAGTCCGGACCTCCGCTGGCAATAGAGCTACCTGAAGACAGCGGAGGGGCCGGCCGAAGACCTGGGGCACCGGGAGAAGAGGCCGGAGAGCGGAGAAGAATCAACCGGACGCCGGGAGAAGATGAACCAGAGGGACCCCCGAAGACGGAAGAAGACCCCCCCCCGGAGCTGTTTAATAAATTATTTTAAAAACCTGTGTTGTGTTTTATTATTGACACTTTTTACCTAGGTGAATGGGTAGGGGTACCATGTACCCCATACTCATTCACATAGGGTGGGGGGGCCGGGATCTGGGGGCCCTCTTATTATAGGGGGCTCCCGGATTCCGATAAGCCCCCCGCCCGCAGACCCCGACAACCAACGGCCAGGGTTGTCGGGAAGAGGCCCTTGTCCTCATCAACATGGGGACAAGGTGCTTTGTGGTGGGGGGGGCACCGCAAGGCGCCCCCTCCCCCAAAGCACCCCCCCATGTTGAGGGCATGCGGCCTGGTACGTTTCAGGAGGGGGGGGGGGGCGCTCGTTCGTCCCCACCCCCTTTCCTGACCGGCCGAGCTGCGTGCTCGGATCGGGGTCTGGTATGGATTTTGGGGGGACCCCCACGCTGGTTTTTCGGCGTAGGGGGGTTCCCCTTAAAGTTCCATACCAGACCTAAGGGCCTGGGATGCCCCCCGCGCTCGCCGCAATGGGAAAATTAGTTTTTCCTATTGCAGCGAGCGCGAGATGCAGTAACCTGCTCCTCCGTCGTATCTGGTCCTTCGGACTAGCATACAGACGAACGGGCTTTCCGTCAGGAACTGAGTCCGGCGGAGGTACGACGTAAAGATTTGAAGCAGGCTTCAAATCTAAAGTACGTCGGATTTCCGCCCGAAACGGTCCGTCGGAAGTCCGATGGAGACCACACACGGTCGGATTGTCCGCCGGACTTGGTCCGGCGGCGTCCGTCGGACTTTTGCAGGTGAAAAGTCCGACCGTGTGTACGCGGCATAACGCATGGGTATAACTAAAGATCCTATGTACAACTACGAAATAGTGCAGATTGCTTTGACAAGTGTCAAAGTCTGCCACTGTGCATTAGTTATGAAATTTTAAATTCTCCACCTAGAATCCCATGATGCACTACTAATGAATTTTCCATTGCTTCACAAATCAATTAAAGTAGATTGATTCACATATGATTAAAAAAGTTTAATAAAAGCTTATATAAAAACAGGGGTTATAAAAATTTCTATTGCAAGGAAATCTACGCTGACATGTTCTCAGTTTCTTTTGCATTGAACAAAAACATATATGGACCAGTAACCCCCCAGTATTATACAGACAGTTAAAAGCAAAGTTTAACAGGTACCCGATTTTTTTTTTTTTTTTTTTTTTTTTTTTTTTTTTTTACACAGAGTCAGGGACAAGTTCACCTTTGTAAAAATAAATAAATAAAATAAATAAATAAATGCACATCTTTTTGCAGGTAAAAAAGTTTGAATTTTTTTCTTTTACTAGGAGCCTACAAAGCATTGCACCTGCGATCGGCAGATGGCAGGTGCAATGCAGGACTCCTGCAGACTGTGTAAGCTGAATTAATTGAAAACTACAAGCCAACAGCCGCAAAGGCTGCCGGTACGTGTAGCACATCTATTCACTGAACTCTGAATAAATGATGTGGATGGGTGGTTGGAGGTCCACACGGCCACTTTTTAAAAAAAAAAAAAAATTGTAATAGAGAGTTTGGGGAAAAGATCCCCGTCTCACTGTCGCTAGAGGCTGGTGGGTTGGGGAATGGCAATAGGAACAGGTTACATGCTGAACCAATGCTGCAGCCTCTAGGCTGATCCCCGCACGGCCGCGCTAATTTTAAAAAGTGACAGCTAGCGTGAATGAACTACAAGCCCCCACATCCTTTGCGGTTGTCAGCTTGTAGTCCTCAATGAACTACCACGGCACTGTGGAGCGCTGTGGTAATTCACTGATTTCTTCCTGTCAGTGTATCTGCCTGCCCGTACGGGATGCATGGCACCAGCGATCTACTGATAGCTGGTGCAATGCTCTACAGACTTCAAAAGAAATAAATAAATGCACATTTTTTTACTTACAAATTGAATACAAAATAAAATGAATAAATAATAAATAAAGGAAGAAATAACTCTTGTGATTGTATAGTTTTCTTTATTAAATTTATGACATATAATAAGGCAACGCTGTTCAGAGGAAACCTTCCCTCTAGGTGAACTAAATACATTACAGGGACTATGCATGTTTATTTTTTGCAGATTTATATTATTCTCTGTTCTACAGCAACTACTCTTTGCCTTATCAAATCCCTTTGTTATAACTATCCAAGCAATCTCTGTGCTGCAATAGATCAGATTTTATAGAACCCAACTTCAAGAAACCTAAAAACCAGCCCATGCACCCACACTGCTAGGGTTAAAGTCTATGTTATCCAATTTGTGTGTTTTTTATAAATCATAGTCTCTATTCATTTTTATATGCTTCTTCCATCTGAAGTAACTGGCTGATCTGGCTTTCTCCCTTGTTTTAAATTGACCATACAAACAGAAACTGATCTGTGTTAGCGTGGTCAGTTTTCGTCCTTTGGCTACCCATTCAGAGGTACATGACACCGTGCAGACATACAGCATGACTGTATTCTGTAGTTTGTTCAGCCAACACAACCACCCCTCCCCCCTGACCAATCACAGCCTGCCTCTGGCACACACCCTGACCAAACACAGGACCACTTGGATAAGCCCCCTGCTTTATGTAAAACTAAAAAGGCAAAACTTTTTTTTTTTAGTTTTGGATAGAGTGGAGAGGAATTAGAACGCTTGTCGGTTTATATTGCTGTCTGTGCCCCCCGTTAAAGCGGTAGTAAACTTTTGGAATAAAAATAAATACAAATTTCCCCTGCAAGGTTAGATCATAATGCATCATTATGCAAGATTTGCCTTAAAACGAAGCCCTCCGCCTCTGATGCAGAGGCTTCCATCTTTATACGGTCTTCCTTCCGCATTCTCATACTCTGGCTGTCTGACTGGCTGTGCCGGAAAAAAGGTCACTCCCAAGCATACGTGCGGCAGTCTCATCCGCGACACACAGGTCTGAAGGAACGGCACAGCTGTGCTGTTCCTTCAGAACGCCATTGATGTCCCTGGCTGCTGCTAGCTAGAATATCTCCTAAACGATGAAGGAGATATTAATTTTATCTACAGGTAAGCCTTATTATAAGCTTGCCTGTAGGTAAAAATAAAGCAGAGGGTTTACTACCACTTTAACCTCTTCCCGACCAGCCGCCGCAGTCATACTGCGGCAGGTTGGTTCCCCTGGGGGAACTGTCGTAGCTAAAAGTCAGCTCGCCTTGTGACCACTAGGGGGTCGCGCGATGACTGCCGGGCACCTGCAATCGCTCCAGAGACAGAACGGAGATCTATCAATGGTGAGGAAAGCGATCTGTTGTTCATACTAAGTATGAACAACGGCCGGTCTCACCCAGGCAGTTCCAATCCCCCCACAGTTAGAATCACTCCCTAGGTAACACAGTTAACCCCTTGATCACCCCCTACTTCCCTGCCAGTGACATTTACACAGTAATCAGTGCATTTTTATAGCACTAATCGCTGTATAAATGCCAATGTTTCCAAAAATGTGTCAAAAGTGTCCAATCTGTCCGCCATGTCGCAATCCCGATAAAAATCACTGATCACCGCCGTTACTAGTAAAAATAATAAAAATGCCATAAATCTTTCCCCTCTTTTGTAAACACTATAACTTTTGCGCAAACCAATCAATATATGCTTATTGCGATTTTTATTACCAAAAATATGTAGAAGAATACATATCGGCCTAAACTGAGGAAAAAATTCGCTTTAAAAAAAAAAAAAAAAAAAAAAGGGGGGGGGGGTATTTATTATAGCAAAAAGTACAAAATAGTGTTTTTTTTTCAACTGTTGCTCTTTTTTTGTTTATAGCACAAAAAATAAAAACCGCAGAGATGATCAAATACCACCAAAAGAAAGCTCTATTTGTGGGAAAAAAAAGGACATCAATTTTGTTTGGGTACAATGTCGCACGACCACGCAATTCAGTTAAACCCACGCAGTGCCGTATCGCAAAAAATGGCCTGGTCATTGAGCAGCCAAATCTTCGGGGGCTGAAGTGGTTAAAGGAGATTTACCCCCTCTATTTTTCCTGTTTACCATTATCATTGAAAGGGAAAGTAAAAAGAAAAATCCCAAATTTTGGGTTTTCCCCAGAAAAGCAATAGAGGGGAAATCTTCCAATGGCATGTATGTTCACAACTACTGGTTCTAAAGTCTAATGCCCTGTACACACGGTCGAACATTGATCGGACATTCTGACAACAAAATCCATGGATTTTTTCCGACGGATGTTGGCTCAAACTTGTCTTGCATATACACGGTCACACAAAGTTGTGGGAAAATCCGATCATTCTGAACGCGGTGACGTAAGACACGTACGTCGGGACTATAAGTGGGGTAGTAGCCAACAACTTTCGTCTCTTAATTTATTCTGAGCATGTGTGGCATTTTGTGCGCCGGATTTGTGTACACACGATCAGAATTTCCGACAATGGATTTTGTTGTTGGAAAATTGTATAGCCTGCTCTCAAACTTTGCGTGTCGGAAATTCCGATGGAACCTACACACGGTCGGAATTTCCGACAACAAGGTCCTATCACACATTTTCCATCGGAAAATCCTATCGTGTGTACAGGGCATAAGCGTTTTTTTTTTTTTTACCTAAATGCATTCTAGGCATGTCCCTAAAAACACTTTCCTAACTCCTCCACCGATCCAGCACTGTCCTGTCCGCAGTAGTCCTGCACCAAATTATCAAAGGACAGTGTGATGCAACGCACAGCGCACAAATATCTGTGTGTTGTGCTTTAACATGGGTGCATTGCAGTGAACTATAGCAACACAAAGTCACTTTCTAGTGGCATTTTGCAAATTCATGGAAACTAAGTTTGCAGAGCAGGTTGTCAGTAATTTCTAGAAAAATCTTTGTTTTATAAGCATAGAAGGGTACCATAAAATTCTTAGCCAAAAAGCAGTGTGTATATTGTTTCAGAAAGAAGGGGTCCTTTTAGAAACAAAGAATATAGCTTTGTAAAATGTTTTGTATATGTATTTTATGTGCAACTATTGCTTGTTCCCCCCCCCCCCCCCCCCAAGTTTTGTCAGTATGAACATTACCAGTAACTGTTAATAGTATTACCCAAATTGACAATAGAGAGCAGACTAAAAAAAAAAAGTGTTTGTAAAACATATGTTTATTAATTTTGGTTCTCACATATTTGAATATATCAAAAATGAATTTCAGTGTACTGCAGGACATGTATCATCAGTGCATTTTGGTTACATAGCTGTATTGTTTAGTTCTGCATTTTAAAACTACATAAAATAATATCATCAAATTAATCAATTTTCAATAAATATCTTATAGACAGGTCTTTTTATCCAGTGCAGTAATTATTATATTCATATATGCGAAAGAGATAAGGGATACTGCAATGCCATGTCTTGTATTCCCCTATACTGCCTCACTGAACCGAGAAAGAAGGCTGTCAGATCCACAGCACTTCCTGGCCTCTCCAGATGCATGGGTTGCAGGTTTCAAGCAGCAAAAGGGCTCTTCCTTCAGATAATTTGCATGAACTGTGTGTCTGGGCTACCAATGCAGGAGGAAGAGAGAAAAAAAAAAAAAAAAAAAGTAAAAAGCGGCATTTTTGTTCCCCAGACGCAGTGCTTCACAATGCATGTCACAATGCACTAACATTCAAAGGGAGTAAAAGTTTTTAACACATGGAATACCCCAACTTAGTGGTAGTGTGAGTTTGGTCCTTAAAGTTTCCAGAAAACCCATCTATATCCCCTAAGTTATATAGGATATGAGGACTAGTAATGAACAATCCATCCATACGTTTTAGCATTCCAAATTTGGCTTTTGTGGCACTGGTCTGTAAGCAAGGTCAAGCAGCGGTAAAGTTGTTAGGCTAGGTTTACATCTGCGTGTAAATCACATGGTTTTCCACAACCAAAGCAAAAATGTTCCCGTGCTGCAAGTTGCATAGCACTATGCAATTTTCCCAAAGTTTCGATTCTGGAAATGGTGCAGGGAGACTTTTTCTCTGCGTTTTCTGTATGAATAGCAGCCCATTCAATTGAATGATCTGCTGTGCCCACACAAAACGTGGCCGCAGGGAAACTGGCATAGTGCCATACCTAGCTTTAGCTGGCCACACATTATACAATTTTCTTGTACACTTTTCCTTTAGATTTACCAAAAACCATAAAATATGAAGGTCAAAGCTAAAACAAACAAAAAACTTTCAATTTGTGTTTAATTAGGTAGGCCCTTGCACTACATAGTTGAAGGAAAATCTAAAAAGGAGATTGTAAAGAAATTGTATAATGTATGGTCAGCCTTAATCTATATGGAGAAACAGTTTCAGTTTAGTGTTGTTCTGACCAACTAGGAATTTGTGTATTGTAATTCCATGTGTATCTTTCCTTTGCCAGTTATAAATTACACATACTGTATATGGTTACACACACACACACACACACACACACAAAGCGTAGGGTATACAGTTTACTCATAATTTGTAGGTGACTTATTCTGCATGGCTGATAATCACACAACTTTGATGGAGCATCTGCAGATTAGTGTATGAAATACAATCATGAACACATGGAAAAATAGGCATGTAAAAAATACTAAAAAGAGTAAAAAAAAAAAAAAAAAAAAAAAAAAAAAAAAAAAAAAAAAAAAAAACCAGCAACCTTTACAAGAACTTAGTATTTAACTCTTGAGAGCACTATAGGTTGCTTTCTTTAATTCCCTTCAAATTATAATACTCTAAAATAAAAAAAAGCTAACAATGTGTTTTAAAAGCACAGAAGCTTTTGCTGGAGGGCCATTCACAGAGGGAGCCCTCCCACTAGTGAGGGACCTAAATGCCCTTCCAAATCTTTATCAGAGACATTAGAATAAAAAATAAATAATTAAGATGAAGTTCTTGGTGAAGTATGATCAACTTCATCTTCCTAAAAGTAACCAATAGATATTGGATGGCAGGCAACGATCTCAAGTCTTTGGGAAGTCCCTCCCATCTCCAAAACACTGTTGCTCTCCTGGCTCTGGTCTCCTGCACTTGGCTTTCCCACTCCTCCCCTCTATAAACCAGTGTTCAGAAGTGTCCACCTTACAATTTTTATAGAGTGCACAGATAGCATGTCATGAAGGGTGGTTGGATTACATATGCATACATGACCACCTGTATGTGGTGTGTATAGGCCACGTTTTCTCAAAGACAATGGAGATGTCCCACAGAAAAATAACATACACAATAAATTTGCCCATCAGCCAATGTTCTGCAACATCAATGGGACCTACCAGTAATTTTACTTAAATTTTGCCCAAGTGTTTGAACAAGGCACACGTGGGGCAACCTTAGATAAGTAAACGATGGCTGTCCACAAGTTGGAAAATGTGTGTGTGTGTGTGGAACAAATACAAAGCAGTGGAAGGCATTGAAAACACTTGCTAGGAGACTCCAACAATACAGTTGATGGAAATCACATAAGAGCATCTTCAAATACTAGAGATATTAAAAAGTGATGCATTGGAACCTCGCTTCTCTTCTTTACCAAGTCATACCAGAAATTTGCCCTTATGTTTAAAATGTCAGATATTATGTAAAACACTGCATCAGCCCCAAGCAGATTGCACTTTTATGGACCCAACAGAGAGCTTAAAGGCAGGTAAATCAAGTCTATCTCCACATGCATGCTTTTGATTGTGGCTGCCATCAACAGGGTGCAGATAAAAGTATACAAGAATGCTTACATGCTTCAACTATGTTGTATAGATAAAAGGATAATGCCCTGCACAAGCCTTTCTCAATCTTTTCAACACAGAAGAACCCCTGAAATAGTTCTCCGGGCTTAGGGAACCAGTGCTAAAAATTAGAAATCTACAACTCATGATAGTTAGTGTGATGGTCAATGGGAAGAATGGTCCTTACACTTGTGGTCATTGGGAAGAATTACCTCCTTACAGATAGTGAAAAAGATCAATGGTATCAGTGGGAACTTATCTAAGAGGCAGAAATTGCCCAATGCTGAAGAAACCCCTAGCAACCACTGGAGGAACCCTGGTTGAGAATCACTGCCCTACACAGTATGTTTTAAAAGGAACAGTATAAGACTCACTTTATAATGGTTCTCCCAAAATATGCAAATGTTGGGATTGATTGAAAATTAAAACCACAAAGCACCAGAATTTGGAATAGTAAGTTGTTTACCGTAGTAGTTCAGGTACTGAGGACCTAGTAAATCGCTGTAGGTGTTACAAACAGGATAGCCATTATAAGTAACAGAATGGACCAAAAATCAAAATCAAAAGTTGAACATAAACATAAAAAATAAAAAATCTTCACACTTACTGGTGAAACCCCAACTTTACTCAGTATTGTTTCCTGCACTCTGACTCCAGGAATTAACCACATTTTCTTTTGAGTGCTTCAGTTTCCCACGATCATATAATTTCTTCTAAAATAGTGAATTGAGATAGGTCGCCTAATATGTCAAGTTTTAGAAACTGGGGTTCTCAGAACACAAGATATATTAATGTTAGCCTGTAAGGATAAAAGCAAGGTACCTGGTGAATCACGAACCAGAGAAAAAAAACAGAACCATGTGCATATCAGGTGCCCTAACACCTGATGCGCACATACTATTTCCAGGTCAGTGACCAAGCAGAGAAACAAGAATGAGCAGCTCCAGAGCATGCTCATCAAAATCATGTCTGCAATGGCAGCTCCCAGATTTTCACTTTGACAAGTTCCTTCTAAGCTTTGGACTGCCAGCTGCACTACAGCTAAGCCTGTGAGGCATTTATCCTCTTGTTATGCTGTCCCTCTAAGCATTTTAAGGTTTTATTTTCATTTTTGATGGCATACCTTTATGTGGTCCATACAACGATAGAACTTTGTATGAACATTTTTTTTGGAGAGTTTGTCTGATTTTCTAAGTGGGTTAGTGGGGCCAAAACCAACTGTTTTTGATTGTAGGTAGAAGAGAAGAATCTGGTCGGCTGCACAATATTCCAATATATCTTTTTAGATGTGCAGCCGACCAGATTCTTCTCTTCTACTGTTAAGCCTGTGACGAATAGAGCCAGCGTGCAATACATGTGGAAACCAACCTAGAGCGGTAATTAGTTTCTATTTTTCATTGTAGTGATAAAAAAGATGGACAATTTGGATGAACAAAAAATAAATAAATACATAATTCCAACTGTGAATGTGGTTTTCGTTCAGGAAAAAATCATATGTATTGTACTGAAGTTGATTTAATATGTCTGGGATTGCAATCAAATAGCATGTATGGATGAAGCTTTAAAGAGTTACTAAACCCAGGACCCTGCATTCACTATAGCTGGTCTCCCACAGTACACAGGACATGGAAATGCAATAGTTTTAGGAAATATAAACTGCTAAAATACCTTTTCTCATCAGCAGTATATAGTAGTCTTGTGACTTCTATCAGTGTCTGGTTAAAGCTTGTAGGAGGCATTTTCATTCTCCTCCGATTGTCCTAAAAGGCTGCAGGACCCCTGACCCTCTGTTTGGACAGTGTTGATTGGCCCTGTGCTGATCACATGCACTCTCCCAAAAATAAATAAATAAAATGCTCTAGCAAAACACACCAAACTGAGCATGTGCAGCTTGTCCCCTAGCCTCTGTTCTATCAGGGGATGGTTTGGACACTGAAAGAAGAGGATCAGAGAAGACAGGATTAAACAGCCTTTTTACACAATGCAGAGGATTAACCCCTTGCGTTCCACAGTGAGTATAACAAGCATGCTTTACTGCATATACAGACTGATTTTACTGTTATGGGTTTAGTAACACTTTAAGGGCTTTTGAACCAAATTAGTTGACTCAAGGAGGGCAAGAAAGAATATCCTAAGCATGTTCTAAATAAAATTGTTCAATATAAGGTTTATAGGAAACTCTACTGGCTTATGGCCAGATTTAGCTGTCATCTGGCAAAAAAAAAAAAAACACATGGAGAAACCTTTGGCGTCAAATTTGGGCATACTGAAAACAATTCACTGACCAAATATGCAAAAATGACCATGTCGGTTGTGATAGATCGGGATGCCATCTGCTAGGAAAAACTAAACTGGACAGTATCCCCGTCTACATTACCAAATGGCTTTATAACCTGAGCCTGCTGTTACCGCTTTGAAAAACAAGACTAATATATGCAAGGAATTAGTAACTGGCTATTTTCTATTTGACAGCAAGAGTGCACTAAGCAGTGCCTAGGAAAAAAAATAGAATGCCAATGTGGTTTTAAAAAGAATTTTAAAGCAGAAAGGTCAAAATGCAGAGAATGATTAAGTGACAATGTTATTATGCAGAATTTATATTGTGCCAATAGTATGCACTATACATTTTGTAAGCATACCAAGGTATTTACCAACAATCATAACTGTCAAAGAGTGTTGTAGGTATGAAAAAAAGTGGAATAATCATTCAGAAGTATACATCTTTAGGGGCTTCCTTTTTGTGCTTTGAACTGTAAATCAGTAAAGTCTTGTGTTTAATTTAACCCATTCTACATGCCTTTTAGCATAGAGTACCGTGGTCCTTGTAAGTGGAGGAAGTTAGAAATGACAGGCAAAAGCAGAGCTCCATAGGGGGTCTGTTAAGTTGGGAAGCAGCAAGGCCCTCCCTACAACTAAGAACTGAAGAAGGCAGCCTCTGGAAGTCATTCCCCGACTTCAGTATATACTGTGAGGTTTCTCTGCTCAATGCCCAATGAAACATGTTGCAGAGATTTTGATTTTTGCCATTTTTGGACCTTTCCTCTGGGATCCTGATCTGCATATGTGGGAAATTGATCTCAGCTGAGTTAAAAGCATCAGAATCTAAGACGACCCTTATGGCCAGACAATCCCTGGTTCCACAATCCACGCTTTGCTAGGGTGACTACCCTAAACTGTTTGCCAGGCTAGACAGAAGAATTATATATGCATGTATTTTAGCTAGCTGGTAAGACCATGTCCCCCAGTCCTAGGTTTCTAAAAGGGTTCCTATGAACCCAGCAAAGATATATAAAGCCACCATGGGCAAATAGCCAAATAATGCTTTTAAACTAAGCCCAAAAAGTAAGGCTGGGTTCACACTGATGCAAATTGGATGTGGCTTTCACAGCATCCAATTTGCATGACAGGAGACTGTGACCGGTTCTCAAAGGGGCTGGTTTACACAGCCCTCGGGCGGCCGCGAAGCGCACTGAAAAATGTACGCCTTTGGCTCAGTTTCAGGTGCAAATTCAGCCAAAAATTCGGACCCGATTTGCACTTGAATCTGTGTACAAGTGTGCACCAGGACTCCTGCTGTGAGCCGTGGCCGCAGCTAGTGTGAACCCAGCCTAACTGATCAAGCTGGATATTAATACAGTTATGGAAAAAAAAAAAAAGGATTAGCGCTATCAGTTATAAGGAATAGCCCAATGACCCTGGAACATATCTTAGAGGAATTTATGTAAATAATAACATTGTTTCTAACAATTACTTGTGAGTTTACTCCCAAATGTAGTAAAAGTTGCGAATCAACCAAACATATGTAGCTTAAGTGCCGGTTCACACAGGAGCAAAGTCGCCCAACTCTGAAGCCGCACCGTACAGTGCGACTTGAGCGCAGCTTGCAAAACTACTTCTGTATAAAAGTCAATGCAAGCCGCTCCGAAGTCGTCCCAAGTAGTACAGGAACCTTTTTCTAAGTCAGAGCGACTTGAGTCGCTCCTATTACAACTGTTCCATTGTACTGCATGGAGCACGAATTGTCAGGCTGACAAGTCACCTGACAGGTTGCCCCTGTGTGAACTGGCATTAACCTGTGGACAGGAAAATTTGTTATTTGTTATAGGAATTATTTTCCAGTGGTCTCCGACTTCAATACTTAGCCCCCATTCAAACTTGTGATTTTCGGATTGCAGCTTGTAGCTCAACAAGTCAAATCCCATTCAATTCAATAGCCCCTGTTCACATATGAGCGTTTTGTCACCTAAAGTAAAATGCTCAAAAAAGTACATGAGCTTTTTTTTGGCAGATTAGAAACGCCTGACTTTTACGAGCATTTTGTTGCTGGTATTCTGCTCAAACAGCAGTTCTCCACTCCTAATTTCTGCTCCCTCTCTTCCCCCTAGTGCTTTCTACTGGCTAAGCAAATAAACTTCTAAAATGCCCGTAAAAAGCGGCAAAAACGCTTAAATAAAAGGTGCCAGAAAAACACCAGTAAATCGCTACACTCAGGTGTGATTGGAGCTTTAAGGGTTGATTTACTAATGGAAAATAGACTGTGCACTTTGAAAACTGCAGCTGCTTCAGAGCTTAGTAAATAAGCAGAAGCTCTGCTGATTTCCATCATCCAATCATGTGCAAGCAAAAATGCTGTTTTTTTATTTTCCTTGCACGTGATTGGGTACTCATTACAAAGTGAAGCCTTACCTCATTTACTAAGCTCTGGAGCAACTGCACTTGCAAAGGGCAACTGTACTTTGCAAAGTGCACAGTCTATTTGCCTTTAGTAAATCAACCCCATAGTGTCACTGACCTGCAACAAACATGCAAATTAAGTCGTCAGAACTCCTGATCTGCATATTTGTTTCAAATCATTGAACCTAAAAGTACTGTCTCAGCCAGGACAGCCAGGTCATATTCAGGGGTGGTCTCTGATGGTAGCTTTCATACCCCAACAGATTTCCTTCAAAGCCAAGCATAGGCATCCCTCTTTTAAAAAAAAAAAATGGAGATATCGTATTACTAGTGTTTTCTAGGCAAGGATTTAACACTGCCCCACAAAAAAAAAAGAATAAATTAAAAAAAGAAGGGACACAGTGGCAGAATTATCTACTTCTGCTAACTCTCAGCATATCATACAAGCTGTACATATGGGGAGAGATTTACTAAAACTGAAGCACCCAGAAGCTGTGCATGGTAGCCAATCTGCTTCTAACTTTAGTTTGTTAAATAAAAGCTTGGACAATACCTGGAGGCCGATTGGTTTCTTTGCAGAGCTGCAGATTTTGCATGCTCCAGTTTTAGTAACTCTCCCCATAGTGTTTTTTTTTTTTCCCTTAATTGGAAATTTAGAAATGTTGAATCAAAGTCTCCCTTTTCAATTAAAGTTTTTGGGTAATTTTTTCACAAATTTTGTTATTATTTTAACAGAGATTGCAATTAACAATACACATTTTTGTGTTTTTTTTTTTCCAATCCCTTATTTGGAGTGGGCAAACAGAATAGAATTAGTTTTCCACAGGTTGCCTAATTTTATATAAGTGCATTTACAATTTTGCTGCAATCGACTCTGCCCTTTATTTTCTAATGTCAAAGTTTTGCTGCAAGTCAGAATATTGTTTGCAAAAATAAAAGAATCAATTGGATGCAGTCTGTTAAAACAAATGTCATTTATTTTGCAATATCCTATCTTTAATCAACAGCATTTTGTATCAATCTTCTTTATTAATCAGATCACAAGTCTGGCTTAACAGAATTACAAATTATTTTGTCAAATAAGCATTATGTATTTTAGTAAACCTGTCATAAAAGAAACATGGATGTTTCCACTGCCAAACTCATGAAAATGCTAATTTCCAAGAGGTTTTTTATGACATTTTGGCTTGAATACAAATGTAGCTATGGATCAGAAAAATCAGAAGCTTTCACATGCATACTTTCTCTGGATCAATCACTACAGCATGGGGGCCAGCATGACAACCTAGCAGACAGTTATTTCAGAAGGGGGTATGTAATAATGAGTTGAATGTTTCCCCCATGACAGATCTTTATATAGTCCAAGGGGTGTAGAGAATAGGTAAATACCTGCTACAGCGGATGAATAAATGTAATACACAGAGCCTTCAATTGTTTGTTACTTAAATTACTCTTTTTGGCCTGATTTTAGTATATTACAAAATGTGGCAATTTTTGTAAACCAATACAAAGTATTGGTGAAAGTAAAGTAAAATAAAAAAAAAGGGCATTTACAGTGATCACGTGAAATACCATAAGAAAACTGCTTATAGGAAGTGTTGTGTGGAATTAGGTATGGCAACTCCCCCACCTCCTGCCTGTTATTCAGACTGCTAGTGGATATCACCACAGTTATGTGCTCCCCTCCCCAAATAAGGAAGAAAAAAAAAAAAAAAACTGTTTTCCCAATAAACCTACATAGGTTTACTCATTCAGCTAAAAGTGTCAAGTCATTAAAAAGACAGAGTGGAGGCATTACAACTAGCTGAAATCAAATGATTTGATAGATTCTGCTGTAACATACGTGTTTTTACAAATCCTCTCAAGTTCCCCAAGAGATCTCTACAATTCTGCCAAGGACACAATACTGTGTCTAGGTTTAAATGTACAATATGCTCAGTAAAGCTTCCTACCCTTATTTGCTATATTGCCAACCATTTGGTAATAAAAAGATCTGAAATCTGGACAAATGATTGAGGCTGTACATTTTGGGTGGCACTTAACTGTATTCTATATTATATTTCAAACACACCTTCATAATTGTATTTGATGATTAAGATGTTCCCCACAACTGATCTGAAGCAGCATGTTTAAGCTTTTAAATGTCCTCAACTGTCAGACATTAATTTAGAAAGACAGTAGAACCAGACAAGAGCATATAGGAAAAAAGAAAAAAAATGAAAACGGTAGGTGGGTGGGGAGCACCCCAAAAGGATGAAGAAAAGACAGGAAAAACTACTACAGCATATTTTGTTAAGCTTTACTGAAGTAGCATTTCCCTATCACTAGTTGGGAACAAAAAAATTGGCTCATGTAAGTCTTCCTGGGTCAACCTATCTTAAAGGGATGCTAGGAAAGAAATGTATCCAGCACTAACTGCGTACTGTCAAATAATTTAAGAATGTATGGACTTGATACAGTGA
This sequence comes from Aquarana catesbeiana, assembly GCF_042186555.1. Classification (NCBI taxonomy): domain Eukaryota; kingdom Metazoa; phylum Chordata; class Amphibia; order Anura; family Ranidae; genus Aquarana; species Aquarana catesbeiana. Next base: position 362,010,958 of record NC_133327.1, on the reverse strand, counting down.
GTCTTCACGGGAAACAGGTTTTCAAATATGTAGACGCATTTGACACTTTTAAATAGGATATGAAATTACAAAGTCATAAAAGTAAATATTAGCCTGTTCAATGTTTTATTGTAAAACTGTAAATTTTATTGTTTTTATATGATTTTGCACTATTTGTTACTAGCAAAATAAGGCAGACGACTCTAAAAATCATAAAGATATAATATATACATATATTATATTTAATAATAATCATAATATTATATATCTTTTTATTCTATCTATTTTATAATCTATGGATTGTATCTCCACGTTTTTAGAGTTGTCTCTGCCTTAGTTTGCTAGTAACAAATAGTACAAAGTAATATATAAATATATATCTCTATCTTTTTTTAATTTTTGTTTATATTAATTTAAATATTTATTTTAGACAAAAAAAAAAAAAAAGACAATGCAAACCAGGCTTACAATATCAGTTTAAAATCACCAGTGTACACATTGAAACAAAACAATATTAGGATTTACAGAGCAATGTTCCTTTTGAACTACTATTTTCTAGCACGGGATGTTTAACATCCACAACCACCTATGCAGTTGATATGCATCCTGGCATGAAGCCTGGCGAATAAAATATGTTCAAAACAATTCATGTGTCAGAACACAGTTCATTGTATTTACCAAATAAAACCAATTCAATGGGCACTGCATAACATAGTTAGTTAATAACTAAAAATGCATTAAAGAATTTTAATTCTTGAATGATAAAAAAAAAGGATAAATAATAATAATAGTAATAATATCGGTGCTATTTTGTTACACCATCACCAATTATTCTCCTTCCCAGAAACTAACCTAATATTTAGGTCAACTTGTACATTTAAACCTAAACTCAAATTGCTTGTCAAAGGAATATGTTGTTCATGAGTCTTGCCCTCCAGTATAGACAAGAGAGGTAAGGTAATATAAAAAAAAACAAAACAAAAAAAAAAAAAACACATCAGTGATTCATCTATTTTTGCCTGCTCTACTGCTAGATGTAGGCTTGACATGTTGTAGCTTTGGTGAAGTTGAGAGTGTTTATCACTACAATTCTCTTGCAAGAATCCCAACCCCCCATCAGAAGCTTGGTGGGTGGGACCCCTCCCCCACTGTAGTTGCCATGTGAGTTCTGAGAAAATATAGTAACGATCACTATGCTCAAAAACACAGCTAGCATGACTTGGAATTAAAACAAGATCCTTCCATCTCACATGCAAGAGCTAATAGAGTATTTTGAGAGTGGTTTAAACTGGCTAAAATGTGACAGCTGCAGCTTGAATAATTTTAATGCAGAAAGACAAAGGAGACAGGTAAATACACTAAACTGTAATCAGCATATTAGCGTTCAATACTAGCATACCGTGCCCACAAATAAACACATTTGTTTTCTTCATTCAATAAATTATATAAAAAGTAAAATATTAAATGAGTTTTTTTTTCCAGGGTCCATATTTGCTGTTATAAATACATGTCTTAGAACAAAGCAGCTTAATATAGATCAGTGACAAGCTTCTGTTAAATAATCCATTTTAGCAATTTTGCCATATTTGTTTATATTCCTTTTCAAATTTATTTCAAGAGTAAAAAAAAAAAAAAAAAAAAAAATTAAAAAAATGTTGATGTCTGATTCATCCTATGAATCACCTTCAATCCTATCTGTGACTCACTGAAGGGAAGTCACATGATTATAACACAGAAAAAAGAGAGGACTGTTTTCTTTCCTTTCTGAGAGGGGGAAAAAAAACCCTTTCTGCAGGAGAAACAAAAGCTTGGTATTAGCTGTCCAGGACCATTCATGGGTGGGGCCTGCATGCCAAAAAAAAGCTGTAATGGGTTGAGGTTAATCTTAATGGGGGCCCACTTTAACCTCCTGAATGCATCAAAAATGTGAAAACTGCATCCACCTCCCCCACCAGGTTTCCTGCCCCGGTACTGCTCCCAATGTCAAATATTAATTACAAAACTTAGATCCACAATGAGAACAGTCAGTTAAAGGTCACAAACCTGTAGTTTTTTTTCCCCTTTTACTCTTTTATTACAAACCACACAGATAATGATCTAAGCACCCAGCAGCATGGACTTCTCTTAAACCTTTAAAACTGCATATAATAAATATTAGTGTCCGGGGACTGAATGGAGGGAACCTGTATAACAGAATATTACTGTATACATTATTAGTATGGATAAATGAAAGTCTTAGGACTATTTTTAAATACATGGTCCATTAAAAATAGGCTTACATTTTTCAGTAAGCATTTGTAAGTGTTGAAGCCAAATGTATTCTTTAAAATTAACACGAATACATTAACAATTCGAAGTGTAAAACATTGGAGGCTTCATTTATTAAAGTAGCTGAAGGTAAAAGCTTCTGTGTTGCCCTTAGCAACCAGATTCTGTAGTTCAGGTTGCTAAAGGCAACACAAACCTTTTTATCCGATGATTTTAAAAAAAAATTATGATTTTACAGGAAGATTGCAGAAATCCTGAATTAAAGGATATATTTAATCACTCTTAGGTATGTCCCTATACAAGTACTGGGTTCTCACACTGTAACCCCCCTGTAGAAGGTTCGGTTTCCCTAATCCTTCTACTTCCATCTTCTGATGCCAATGCATAGACCTAAAATGTCACATTACTGACACAAAATATGGACTTAATGGGAAATGACTAACATATATATATATATATATATATATATATATATATACACATACATACACACACACATATACACACACAAATATACAGCTGAAAGGGGTTACAGATGGATCATGGCAAATTAGTCAGCATGGAAGTAATATAACAACCAAGGAAGCAAACAGTGTTACTTTAAAGCATAACCAGAGTTTCAAACTAGCCAAGGAAGTAGTAAGCAATGAACAGCTATGACCCTCACTTCCCTAGTTTGATCAAGAGAGTCTGCAACCTGAGCCAAAGGGTGCAAATTCCTCCCATTCAAAAGATCTTCAATGGAGTGGGGGAAGGAATGTTAACCCCTTTGCTGCTGAACAGACTGATAGCAAAATAGGTTTGACTGAAAAAAGTCATTGAGACAACATCAAGACAGCCATCAGGATGAAGTCTGGATTTTGGCAAAAAGCTTGATTTTTTTTTTTTTTAAATATATAGAATATTCAAGCACTTCTACATTATTTTGTAATAAGTGGCACCCTTTTCACATAGCAAAGGAAAATTATGAAAAACAAATGTCAAATGTTGACTGGGAAAATATTAAATCAGGAGATACAATTGCAAAGTTTACTTGGCAAATTAGCAAGCAAATGCAGTAAAACGTCCTAAAAATGTACACAACTGGATAATTCCGATATATATGGGAATATAGAATAATAATGAAACAAAATACGAATCAAATGTACTGTATACAATATCATGTTTATAAGTCAGTGAGCAATACCTATTCATAAAATCAGTAGCTATGCAATGAGAGAGTGTTTTTTTATTGGTAAAAATAATATTACTATAGTAATGTTTTAAACAAAGTTGAGCACAGTAGATCCAATCAATTATCAGCATCAATCCATGTGTTAGGTTGTAGGCATTTACTAAAATGTAGTACCCCCTTAAAAAAGCCTGAACTAGGATATGGGACTTGAACATTGAAAACAGCTACCTGTTTTATAAAACACATTGCTTGTTTATTAGTTTTTTCAGCATGTGCTGTAAAAGTAAGCACATTTCTACCGTCTCAGAAATGCCCTGAAGGTGTAAATAGAAAAAAAAGTACATACCAACATTTAAAACCTTACAATATGGACATTTAGCATTGTGGCAATTATATGTAAACTGAGTTAAAAAAATGCTTTTAGTGTTACTTCTCAATCATTCAAATGAGTGGGTAAAAAAAAAGAAAAAAAACAAAACAGTACATTAAACTAGTGTTAAAATAATGGAGACATGTTTTGCAATAACAAATAACTAGAGAGCCTGCAAACAATTTAAGCAAAATAGACATCAATTAAATAAAATATGAAACAGACAAAAAATGGGGATCAAGTTAACCTTGCCCACAAAGTGAAGAATAATATTAGAAAATAGCAATGGATACAAAATAAAAGACATGTTTATAATTTGGCAAACTGATACTTAGGTCACAGCACCAAACTCCTAAGCAGAACAGAAATAAATAAAGTAGAGAGTAGACATATTTGTTTCATTTCATACAATATATGCTCAGCCTTTGCGCCCCCCCCCCCCCCCCCAAATCATATGGGAAGCAGAACACTTGAGCAGTGGCAGGCCCCCCTCCCACCCCCAAAAAATATGTTTAATATGTAAAGCAAGATCAGCATTAAACAATCTCCACAGGTAAGGTAACTGACAAGCACACTTTGCTCTTTTATATAAAAGAAAACAAAAACAAACAGCACATTGGAATGAAATATACATATTAGTCTATATTTTCTCTCACTTCTACATTTTGTCTCATTACCAAGCCATTTAGAAGTGTTTGGTTTTAAAATAAACAATATACTAGTATATATACTATACAAGTATTAAAGCACTTAAAAATTTGCTATGCATTTTGCACAATTACTTAGATTAATCAATAAATTGGATCAATAAATCTGATACCGCCTCTTTGGGTGCATCATGCATGACTGCAAATGCAAGGTTCAACTATATATTTGTATTACAAAGATGGATAACTAAGAATAAATCTTAATGTCTGATGAATGTAATAAGGCAATACCACCACCAATTCATCAACTGTTAAACAAAAAACAAAACACACAACAGTACTCACTACGTGACCATTTATACTGCTCTGGGGTCATCACCTCTCAGTAATCAGCCATTTTAAGATCAGAAACCCTACCTACACAAGTAATGAAATAAGTAAGCCTTTACCATATGTAAAAAAAAAAAAAAAAAAAAAAAAAAAAAAAAACACATGCATTCTACCACTATGTGACTTTCATTATACAAAAACCATGTACAACTTGTATTTGAGCTCTAATGGTACTGAACTATGAAAACAGGACATGCCCATTGGAAGACATATTGTAAATGTCATTATATGGAAAGTGAATTATTCATGTTTCAGAAGGGAAGGGGAGAAAAAAAATACACAATACAAGGTGACAATCTACCATTTCCTAATTGCTCATGGTTAAACCTAAAGCTGGCAGACATTTAGGCCAGCAGCTCAGCCTGTGGTATGTGCATCCCCAGGGACAACTTCATGGTTTGAGGGGTAATTTTCCCTGTTAAATTTAACTCAGAATGCAAATTTCACAAAAGATTAGCCCTATACAAAACAATGCAGATTTTGTTTCATTCTCTAAATTGTGCTGCTTAGACTATACCCCCACACACACACACAAACATCTGTGATCAAGAACCTGCTGCTTGTGATTCAGCTAGTATATAACCTTACATAAAAAGAGCTGGGGAAAAAAAAACAAAAAAAAAAAAAAAAACAAGACAAACGAAACAAACAAACACCAACAGGTCTATAAGATCAACAAGAATCAGTACTGTTCTTCACACACAAAAACAAAATACATGAAGTGGGTAGGAGATGTTTACCAACACCATGTTGTGCTCATGCTCCAAAAAGCATGAAGATCATTTCCTCTTTGCTGTTGTATGTATTAATGAGCCCCACAGTATTATAATAAGCTAGTGTCTTCAGTGTTCACAAACATTGATTCACCTAGTACAATGTGTTAATGAACAAAGACCTGCTGGAATACACTGTTAGCCAATGATCTAAAATAATAAAGCAGAAAAAACACATCACCATCTAAAAACAAGAAACAGGGTTCTTTCTACATATGATAAAGGAAAAAAATTGTGGTTTCTAACAAGGATACAGAAAAAAAAACAATATTATATGCCAGTATTTTTGTAATGGCACAACCTACACTTAAAACACACACCAAAATAATTAAAAAAAAATACCTAGTGTCACTCAACTCTGGATTTGAACATTCTAAAATAAATAAATAAATAAATAATACTGCCTTATACAATGTTAAAATACTTCCAACAAAATTCTATGAATGAGAAGATCATATTGAATGTTTTTCACTACAACTTGCCATTGAATTCCATTTTTACCACTGGAAGCTACATCGCTAAAAACAACCCTAATGCTGCAAGCAATCCACAAGTCATAACTAAACAAACCAGTTATATAATGTTTTAATTTTGCAACCAAAATGTAAACATATAACTTACATCTCAATAAGAAACAAAAGTATCTTTACTTAATGAAAAAGTAAATAAAATCAAAAAAACAAAAAAGGAAAAAAACAAAAAAAACAAACACAACCCAAAACACGCTCCCAAAATACACCTTAGAATACTTGCACAAATAATGGAACCTTAGAAGCAACAAAATAACTGGAGTGTCTTGTACATTTATACAATTGTATCATGCAGTGTGTATATTGCTGTTGGAAAACTAAAAGCAGAGGTATACTTATTTGAAAGACAAAAAAAAAAAAACACAGAACAAACACGTACACAGCATTGTCCATTAGCTGTATATCACCCACAGAACAGAAGCAAGGACACAATACAATAAAACATATGTTAACATTTAGAATACCTTAGATTAGATCAGAAATAGCAAAAAATAAATGAAAAAACACCGCACACATGAATACACACGTTACATGTGGCCAAACATTAATAAAAGAGCAGGGAATAAATATACAATTACACAAAGAGGAAGTGTTTTTTTTTTTTAGTTTATTCATCTATAAAGTAAATTTATGAGATCGTAAAAAGCAATTTAACAACCTGAAGGAGGTTCAAATGAAAAAAGGGGGACTAGGAGACTGATAGCAATCAGATCTGACAATGATTTAAGTAAGTGGATCTCAAACAAAAAAAAAAAAAAAAAAAAACAACACACACATAACATATGAAGTTGGTTCTTATCAGAAACAGAAGGAAGAGAAAAAGAGCAGAAAACAATTTCCAGAAAAATAATGCTCCTCCCTCCTTCCAGGTTGACTTTACCTTTACACCTATCTGTGGAACAAGGCAAAGCACTAAGTGGTGGGCCTTGGCTGACCAGCAAAGAGCAGAGATGTCCCCATGTGACCCATCAAGCTCCATGTCAGTAGAGCTTTGTTTCTTTGGGGCTGAACCATGGCCCCAATCAAAGCAATCACAAGAGGGGATGGATCTGGGACAAGAGGGGGACACAGCCAATAGCATTATCAATCTAAAGTGTTGAGGTGTCTTGTTTGGGACATATTTACTTCCTGACTGATTAGTAACACATATGAGTAACATCTGGCTATAGATCTATGTAAAGCGCTGCGTAAATTGACGGCGCTATATAAGTACCTGAAATAAATAAAAATAAAAAATAAAAATAGATCTGTACATAGCTTCTGCAAAGGTTGTACCATGATATCACTCCTTTTTAATGCTAGTTTCAGAGATCATTTTTAAACTCTTGATGCAAAATGGAGCAGCACATAATGTGAATATAGACTAAATATGCATTGTGGATCATCATTCATTCTGCCTTGGTAATATGAAAAATATTGCAATTTAACAGTAAGTTTAATACAGCTTGGCCAATTATCTGAAAATGAACACAAACCTAAAAGATCAAACTAGCTAGTCATTTTTAACTAGGAAGTAGTCTTTGTGCAATCCCTCACAAGTGATTTTACATGGGTCTGGGTGAAAGGACAAACCATGCACAGTCCACACGTTAGAAAAGTATAAACATGAACCGCCTCTGGCCACACGCTTTCTTTACTTGAAGACCCTTAAAGATGCAGAGCAAAAGCTTGTATGAAATTTCCTGCTGTTCATAACCAGTGCAAATGCAACATGGCCCTTTTAAAACATGGCTATTAACTTTATTATCATTTGCGTCTTGTATTTTAGCAGTTGTTGTGCCTTCCTCCATGAAGAGAGCAAGCCTTGGAGCTCAAATCAGGCAGCTTGTGTTGGTGATGTAGAGAAAGTCAGATTACTTTGTAGCAAACCCTGCCATTAGACAACTACTTAAAAAGCTAAACATGGAGGTGGAGCTATAGTGCAATGTAGTGGTCAGCTGCTTACAGTTACCTTGACCTAAAGTGGAATTCAGGTTTCAATTTCTTCTTTTTAATTACAAAAAAATAATAATAGAAAAAATATGCCAGTTCTACATATCCTGTCCACGCTGCCCTAGCTTCCTCCTCTGTCCAGCAGTCCTCTTCAGAATTACAGTTTGCACTTTTCCTGTGAGCCCAACCTGTCATTTGCGCGACCCCCCCCCCCCCCTTGGGGCGTATCACGATACCGGCTAGGCTCACAGTACTCCAGGACTGAGTGGTTCACAGGGCAATATGTGGGCTCAGTCCTGAATTCCCACCCCACCTCCGTTAGAGAAGGAATAGGAAGCTGCAGTGATGCTACCTGACTAGCTAGAACACAGGAAAAATGTATAGGTTTTACTTTTCTTTTTAAATAAAAAATACTCAGGCCTGGAAGAATGGCCACCCCCCCCCCCCCCCTCCCCCCTCGGCTAGAGTGAGAACAGGAAGCTGCAGTGCTGCTGCCAGACCAGCTAGAAGACTACAAGTAAAACGTATAGGTTTTATTTTTATTAAAAAAAAAAAAAACAACTCAGCCCTGGAAGAATGGCTGCCCCCCTCTCCTGAAGTAAGAACATGAAGCTTTGGTGATGCTACCAGACCAGCTAGAAGATTACAGGAACAATGTATTGGTTTTATTTTTATTTTAAAATATATACTAAAAAGTGTGTAGAAGCACACTCATTTCCTAAATAGGTCTACTGGAAAAATCTTACCAACGTGCACCAATAGGTACCTGCTTGGTGGAAACCAAATCTGGATTACCATGCAGCTGGTTCTACAGACCTAAAGCACAACATTTAGAGTAAAGGCTTCCTAGCTTGTGCGTCCAAGCATAAAAGTGTATCTCTAGATATGTTTTATTTTAGAGAGAGTGGAGAAGGCTTGAACCCTATGTCAAGTTTTTATTGCCATCTGTGTCCCCATTAAGGAGATCCACTTCTCTGTACCAGTGACCATGGTCACCAAGAATAAAGCGAAGGGAAGTCAAGATGTTAGTGTTGTCCCCAGAAAAAGTGAGGAAAAATGTTCTAGTGGGTTCAACTATCCAACAGGGGAAGTGGCTGTCATGTTGAAAGCTTCCCTAACTTCCTGTTGTGTCTTGGGGACATGACGTGAAGGGAAGTCAAGATGTTAGTGTTGTTCCCAGAAAAAAAAAAAAAAAGTGAGGGAAAATCTTCTAGTGGATACATCTAACAGGGGAAGTGGCTGTCACGTTGAAAGCTTCTAACTTCCTGTTGTGTCTTGGGGTCATAGAGTGAAAGGAAGTCTAGATGTTAGTGCTGTCCCCAGAAAAAAAAATGAGGGAAAATCTTCTAGCGGATACATCTAGAAGTGGCTGTCACGTTGAAAGCTTACGTAACTTCCTTTTTTGTCTTGGGGACAGGAAGTAAAGGGAAGTCATCAGGTTAGTGTTGTCCCCAGAAAAAAAAGGGTTAGGGAAAAATCTTCTAGTAAAGGAAACGCCTGTTACGTTGAAAGAGCCGCTAACTTCCTGTTGTGTCTTGGGGACAGGAAGTATAGGGAAATCAAGATGTTAGTGTTATCCCCAAATAATAAAAAAAAAAAAAAAAAGGTAAGGGAAAATCTTTTAGTAGGTACAGCTACCTTACAAGGGAAATGCCTGTTACCTTGAAAGATTACCTAACTTCCTGTTGTGTCTCGAGGACAGAAAGTGAAGGGAAATTTTCCCAGTGCTAGACAGACAGCAAATCAAATTAAAAAAAAAATAAGGTAGGTGTATTAACCCTTCCCTACTCCGTCCAAAACAAAAAAACTTGTGGTGGTACATACACTTTAAAGTCACTGAACGCAAGCAAATGATTGCAGATAGCAGACTACCTGGTCAAAGTGGGTGGCTGGCTGGTGTCTTAGTGGGTGGTTAGCAGGAGGAGGGGGGGGGGGGTGGAAGAAGAGGGTCGACTTACTTGGTGAACGAAAACATCGACTGGGTTCTCCAAGGGACTTCCCTCCCGGCTGGTCATAGAGATGAAACCGAATCCCATCCGCACATTGAACCATTTACAGTGGCCTGAACCACGCAAGATCTGGGTGTCCTCCTCCTCCTCTGGCAACTTCTCTTGTTCTCCTCCAGCACCTCCTGTGTAGAAGAAGAAAAAAAAGAAAAGCAATGACAGTGATGAGGGCGATCATGCCATCCTATCTGCCATCCTAATAACCCTCCAGCCTGATCGCCGTCATATGGGGGGAAGCCAAGCCAGAGATCGGGCTCATAGCACCCCGATTGTCCATCCATTTCCCCGCACGACCCGGGCAGGTGAAGGGGGACTCAAGGTTACAGAAGAAGAAGAAGAAGGGGGGGGGGGACGTGTGTAACCAAAGCGATTCAAACAAAAGCCTCCCCCTCCTCCCGCAGCCGCACGCGTTCTTCTCTCGCTCATCGGCCGGAGTCACATCGCTGCTCCCCCCTTTCCTTCCCTCCCGCTCCCTCGGCCGACTCCGATCCCACCCCGCTAAAGCCAGCGATCCGAAAAGGAAGATGCGGTAAACCAACCTTCGGCCATGACGCCCTGTGCTCCACAAACGAAAGCTGAAAAGTTTCCTTTAGAACGGGGGTGATTGGTGGCATCAATGTGACATCCTGATTGGGAGCGATCCCGAGTTTAGCTCGCATGGTCTAGCGTGCTTTCCCTCTTGTGCTGCTCCCTTCTGTGTGTGCTCGCTCCCTGGCCCCCTCGCTGCACACGTGACTCTGTCAATTACATGCCTTCTTGCTACTAATTTCAGCACGGATCGTGGAGGGGCTGGCAGCAGCGCCCAGCGACCAATCGGCGTCTCATTCCAGGCTAGCACGGAAATCATTTATGAATGAAGCTGCGAACACGCCTGCCTTGCCTTACACACATACTAGGTAAACAGCCATAGACAACGTCACCAGGCTTCCCCTATAGGGAGACACTATCACTGCACACCTACATGTATATATATCTATATATATATATATATATATATATAGAGAGAGAGAGAGAGAGAAGGATGGACAGGGGGGGCTACGCTGGGGGGCGCTTTCACCCCCTGCAAATTTAAGGCAGCAGGCGAGCAGCTTAAAATAGGGTTAGATCAGTCTTCCTAAAAGAGGGGGGTGAAGGCGGCTGCTGGATCGGACTTCACAGGTTTGCTCCGCCATCTCTTTCCGGGGGAGGGGATGTGATTAATGACTTCCTAAATAAGAGCCCAGCATTGGGAAAGGGAGGAGGGTAGAGGACCTCAATCAACGCACCGAGGGAAAAAAAAAAAAAAAAATCGCAATGGGGGGAAAAAAGGGTGGTCGGAGAAGAGACAAAATAACCTATGGCAAATTGATACATCTTCAGATTGGGATGTGTAGTAAGGAAAATACTTCCCTAAAAACTTGTATTCATATCTGATTTGGGGAGTATGATTCAAGAAAAAAAAACAAAAACAAAAAAAAAAACGCTGTTCATATTTGCAATACATACACCTTCCCTCCAAATAACAAAAAATATTTGTAGAGATAATAAATAAACTCTATGGATACTCATCCACTGACATATGGTAAGAACACATCTTCAGGTTGGGTTGTGCAGTATGGAAAATACTGTCCATGGTAGGTCTTCCCTAAAAATGTATTCATATCTGATTTGGGGAGACTTATTCACGTATATGTCAAGAAAAAAAAAAACATATGCAGTTCATGTCTGCAATACATAACAACCCCCTCCAAATAACATAAATTCTAAAAGCACACAAACATTATTTGTAGAGATAATAAATAAACTCTATGGGTACTCGTCCACTCACTTAAATATGGTAAGAACGCATCTTCAGGTTGGGATGTGCAGTATGGAAAATACTGTCCATGGTCTTCCCTAAAAACGTATTCATATCAGATTTGGGGAGACTGATTCAAGTCAATGTCAAGAAAAACAAATGCAGTTTATGTCTGCAATACATACACCCCCCCCCCCCCAATAACAAACATTTTTTGTAGGGATCAAAAATAAACCATATGGGTACTCGTCCACTCACTTAAATATGGTCAGAACACATCTTCAGGCTCCTTTATGTTTAACGTTTTACATACACTTTAGGTCCTATGTGGGACCTATGAATGTTGCACCATGGTTGTTCTCTGTATTGGTTGTGGGAATGTGGGAGCTTGTGTTACTTTATTACTGCTTTACCTTTGAAAAATAAAAATAAAGATTTTTCAAAAGTGTGCACCTTCAGGTTAGGTTGTGCAGTATGGAAAATACTGTCCATGGTAGGTCTTCCCTAAAAACATGTATTCATATTTTATTTGGAGAGACTCATTCACGTATATGTAAAAAAAAAAACCCAACATATGCAGTTCATGTCTGCAATACATAACAACCCCTCTCTAAATAACAAACTCTAAAAGCGCACAAACATTATTTGTAGTGATAATAAATAAACTCTATGGGTACTCGCCCACTCACTTACTTCAGCCCCGGAAGATGTGGCTGCTCAATGACCAGAGCACTTTTTGCGATACGGCACTGCGCCGCTTTAACTGACAATTGTGCGGACGTGCGACATTGTACCCAAACAAAATCGACGTACTTTTTTTTACCACAAATAGAGATTTCTTTTGGTGGTATTTGATCATCTCTGTGGTTTTTATTTTTTGCGCTATAAACAATAAAAAAGAGCGACAATTTTGAAAAAAAAAACACAATATTTAGTACTTTTTGCTATAATAAATATCCCCAATTTTATTTTTAAAAAAGCTAATTTTTTCTCAGTTTAAGCTGATATGTATTCTTCTACATAATTTTGGTAAATAAAAAAAAATCGCAATAAGCGTATATTTATTGGTTTGCGCAAAAGTTATAGCGTCTACTAAATAGGGGATAGATTTATGGCATTTTTATTATTATTATTTTTTTTACTAGTAATGGCGGTGATCTGCAATTTTTATCGTGACTGCGACATTATGGCGGACACTTTTGACACATTTTTGGGACAATTGACAATTATACAGAGATCAGTGCTATAAAAATGCACTGATTACTGTATAAATGTCACTGGCAGGGAAGGGGTTAACACTAGTGGGCGATCAAGGGGTTAACTGTGTTCCCTGACTGTGTGTTCTAACTGTAGGGGGAGGGGACTGACTAGAGGGGATGACAGATCGTGGTACCTAGCTATTAGAAACTCACGATCTGTCTCTCCTCACAGAACAGGGATTTGTGCGTTTACACACACACACACACGTCCCTGTTCTGCCTTTCGTGCCTGTGATCGCTCATAGCCGGTGGTCATTGCGACCATCGGCCACCAGCATCGGCACCCCCACAGTGCAGCGGGTGCGTGCACGCGCCTGCTATCACATTTAAAAGAGCTGACGTATAGCTACGACGGCTCGTGGGATTGTGCCGACCTGCCGCAGTATGACGGCGGCTGGTCGGCAAGTGGTTAAAATGGTAAGAACTCATCTTCAGGTTTGGACATGCAGTATGGAAAATACTGTCCATGATCTTCCCTAAAAATGTATTCCTATCTGATTTGGGGAGACTGATTCAAGTTCATGTCAAGAAAAAAAAAAACATGCAGTTCATGTCTGCAATACATACACCCCCCCTCCATAAAAAACACAAATTGTAAATGCACACAAACATTATTTGTAGGGATAATAAATAAACCCTATGAGTACTCGTCCACTCACTCAAATATGGTCAGTGGGGCTCCATGGTCAATAACCAGACTATATAAAAAACATGGCAGACCAGAAACGGTCAGCCTAAGGACCGTGAGAATGAGCCTCCGGGACTTTCTGTAACCCCAAATAGTACTATAAAAAAAATCATATTGAAAAATGTCTTTATTAACTATACAACTTATTGTATAGTCAGCTTAAGGACCATGTGAATGAGCCCCCAAGACTTTCTCTAACCCCAAATAGTACTATACAAAAAAGTATATTGAAAAACGTCTTTATTAAATGTACAAATAATTTAAATGCAAAATGTAAAAACTACAATTACAAAAACCACCACCTTCAACCACCATAAACAGACAACGTTGTCTAAAGGCTCATTCACATGGTCCTTAAGCTGACAGTTTCTGGTCTGCTATGTTTCTTACATACCCCCCACCACCACCATGCAAGTATAGCAAAATACCTGTTGATCTTCAACAAATGCACTCAGCCCTAGTGTGGGCTGACAACACATTGGGGCTGATTTACTAAAACTGGAGAGTGCACAATCTGGTGCAACTATGCATAGAAACCAATCAGCTGCCAGGTTTTTGTCAAAGCCTAATTGAACAAGCTGAGCTTATTATTATTATACAGGATTTACATAGCACCAACAGTTTGTGCAGGGCGTTACAACACGAGGGCAGACAGTACAATTACAATACAATTCAATACATTAGGAATCAGAGGGGCCCTGCTTGCTAGAACTTACAATCTAAGTTCAAAGTGGATTGGTTACCATGCACAGCTGCTACTAGATTGTGCACTCTCCAGTTTTAGTAGATCGACCCCACAGCATTTGTGTAGACTTAATGGTGTCAGCTCTGCCCAGATTCTTTTGCTAAATTATTCAACCACTCCTACTGTCAATAAATCTATAACAGAATGCTACTGCGCTACTAGCAATACCCTTTTCCCCAGCTGCTTGCCCTTAGTGTGAATCACAACACTATGGGGGAGATTTACTAAAACTGGAGTACTCAGAATCTGCTGCAGCTGTGCATGGTAGCCAATCAGCTTCTAATTTAATCTTCTTTAATTAAGCTTTAACAGTAGAATCTGGAATCTGATGCAGAGCTGCACCGGATTTTGCACACTCCAGTTTTAGTAAATCTCCCCTCTAAGTTTAAATCAATACACTCAGATCCACACACCACAAAGGCAAATCATTCTTTAGAACATGATAAAAACCTGGAGAGCTAAATAGCCTATTTGAGATAGCATAGGGCAGCTCCGCATTTCTGACAAGATCACGGTCCGTGATACTTTTTTTATTTGCACTAACATACAATTTTTCAGGATATGCTTTCAGGGTGTGACCTCTTCTTCAACATCCAAGCAGTACTAATACACAAGATCAATAGTTTTTTTTTGCACTTATCCAACAGATATAACAGAACACTTACTATGGTATATTCAGCAGACCAAAAAGGGAGCAAATAAGAGAAGTTAATCGTTGGGGTATATATACACTTAAATAAAATGAGTAACACTCCAGTCTTCTCTACTTGTGCTATTTTTTCAAACATATAATTTTTATTATAGAAAATATTATAAGAAACACCAACAAAAAATACATTATAAAACGGTATTCATTACAAATGTAAACTGATCGTTGCTACAATTATTGGGAGATTATAAGAATATAAACGGGATGAGGAATAAATAAGTAACACTATAACAATCTGACAAAGGATGTAAAAAAAGTGGAAAATAATGTTAAAAAAAATCCAGCTGTTACTGGAGGATAGCAAATGATTGGGGAAAGAGAGTAATCCTGTGACCTGAATTGCATTAGTTATGTAGAACACTTTTTGTATATATTAGTTGTCTTAAAGCTGCTCCTCTGACTGGCTCAGCTTCTTTATGATTATATTTTCTAGAAGAGGAGAAAGCCCTTCTTTCCTCAAAGTATTCCAATTAGTTTATTCAGTTGACCCAATCAGATAACTGAGATTTGGTCTGATTCTAATATTTAGGAATAACCATTTTTTTGCAGCTAGGATTAGATATGTTATTATTTTTAGTAAGTGTAGTTTAATCACAACCTAAAATTTAGTAAAACACGTGAAAGGATAACCTCTTTCAACATAATAGTTTTTTATGAACAAACCAATTATGTTCCAGAATGTACAGATAAATGGGCAAAGATACTACAAATGTTGGTATGTCCCAGTACGGTTATGAAAACTCTTAAGGACAGCAGCCAATGATTACTTTAGATTATTTTGAAAGGATTTAAGTAATTTGGTTTTCTATAAAAGAATAATTTAGTTATCCTTCCTATTTGCATATACAGTAAAGGAGGGAGGATAACATTTATAATCTAAAATATTTTTTTTATATCTATGAAAGAAGATAGGAGTATACAGCAGGATGTGAATATTTTTTCAAATGTAAATAGACTATTGTTTTTACCTTGGGGGTGATTCTTGGTGAGGATTAATTTTATTCATGGAAAAACGTTCCAATATTTTTTTAGGCATTGTGGGGTTGATTTACTAAAGGCAAATAGACTGTGCACTTTGCAAGTGCAATTGCCCTAAAGCTTAGTAAACGAGGGGGAGCTCTGCTGACTTCCATCATCCAATCATATACAAGTAAAAATGCTGTTTTTTTCCCCTTGCGTGTGATTGGATATTCTTTGCAAAGTGAAGCATTACCTCATTTACTAAGCTCTGGAGCAACTGCAGAGTGCACAGTCTATTTGCCCTTAGTAAATCGACCCTTGTATCTCTTTTGAAATTATATTAAAGATATGAATTTTCCTTTTAAATTTAGTCCTCCTTTTAACAAATAAAGGATTTTTTATTTAAATAGCAGTTATCTCTTTAATATTCTTATACCACCAGATGACTTGTGAATCCTGTTTACTTTTTGCCTGTTCTAAAGAGTTTTAAAGACCCACTATTTGTGGGATGAGGGTTATGCCATTCAATAACGAGGCCTCTATGGATAGCTTGGTAGGAAGTGTATAAATCTGGGAGGGCTAAGCCTCCTTTATTTCTGTACTGGATAAGGGTGTCTTTTTTGGATTCTGTGATTTTTATTTTTCCAGATAAAAATTGTTTAATAATTTACTGATTTACATTTTTTGTGGTATTTTAATAGGTAGACAAGTCAACTTATATATAACTAGAGCAATATAATAATTTTAATTAGATTAATTCTTTCCAACATAGATATCAGAGAATCTGATCTCTAATCAATGTTTTTTTTTTTTTTTAATTTACGTTGAGGAGGTTGTGGCAGTATAGTTACTTCTTTTAGAGACATAAATACACTAGTAGTGCCTTAAAAGTAGCATTTTAAAAGGCAAGGATTTGCATATATTTATCAAGTAGGGGGTGTTACATGGATATTAGGAATCTCTGATTGTGATTAATTTGGAAGTTTGGGAGAAAGTGAAAAGTATCTTAAATTATTGAGGGTAATGATATTAGTGGATTTGTGATAGTAACCAGGGCATTTGCAAATGTAGAGTTTTTTTATTCTGAATTGTTTACAAATACAATTTACATTGTTTTAATTCTGCCAATGCCATTAGTTTGTCTAATCTGTTGTAGAAAGGACTCCATAGTTAAATTGAATATCATCACATAATGGGCAACCCCTTCTAGTTCTATTATGTATTGATATCTTTTCTGAAAAAGTTCTGATTTTTTTATTTGGGCTGTAGGATTTTTGATAAAGCCATACACAAATGTTATAGGGAATCAGAATTTCTATAAAACATAAACCCCTCTCAAGTCTATTGAATATTTTTTCTGCATCCCTTAATAGCAAAAGTGTTTTTATATATTTCCTTTTTATCTGGTTTTTAATGTTGATTATTTTGATTGTATTATCTTTAGGCTTTCTCCTTTAAATAAAGCCTGTTTGGTTGGGAAAATTAGGCTGGGAAGTGGTGAATCTATCCTTTCTGCAAACAACTTAGCATATATTTTTAGGTAATTATTTTAAAGGGAAATAAGCTGTAATTGATACAATTATTTTAGTTCCTACCATCTTTTGCTAATAAAGTGATATTTGCTGTACAGGATATAGCTGGGAAAAGGAACCAGTGCATGTATAATTGAAATAATTAGTTAAATAAATGGTTAAATATTTTGAATTTTTTTAAATATTCAATAATCTAACCATATGGCCCTGGAAATTTACAATTTTGGTTTTGTCAACTCTGAAACTGAAATTGTTGTTACTGGGAGATTTGTTTTAAGATCATTTTCTGTAAGATTATATTTTCCTTTTCCTTTTGTCTTTAATTTGTTGAGATTAGTGGGACCTTAAGTCATATAAACTTTGGTATATTCTATAAAAGTCAAACAATTTAATCTGTAGAAAGACAATGGGGGTTATTTACGAAAGGCAAATCCACTTTGTACTACAAACTGCACTGAAAGTGCACTTGGGAGTGCAGTCACTGTAAATCTGAGGGGTAGATCTGAAGTGAGGGGAAGCTCTGCTGATTTTATCATCCAATCATGTGCAACCTAAAATGCTGTTTTTTTTATTTTCCTTGCATGTTCCCCTCAGATCTACAGTGACTGCACTTCCAAGTGCACTTTGCAGTTGTAGTTTGCACTTGTAGTGCAAAGTAGATTTGCCTTTGGTAAATAACCCCCCTATGTTTTCAAGTTGATTTTTTTTATATGTAGGACGTACCATTGATTATTCTTATTCTGGATAGCATAGCCAAACATTTCCCACATTTAGTTATTTCTACATAGTCTCTAAACTTATAAAAAGTGAGGATCTTTTAAGAGAAACTATCTTGAGTTGCAATCTTTTGAGACGGTTGCAATGTTTTTTTGCATCTATAGACTGAAACATTGTTAGTGTAAAGATTCTAAAAATGGTATTTCTTTGTATAATTCATTATTTTGTTTAATGGTTTATGTTCTTTTTAAGTTAAGAACCAATTTTTATTAAAAAAACTTCCCATAAGGACAATTTTGTCTGCTTCCCAACAGTTTTAAAAGATGTATCTTGAGGCAAAATTTGTTTCAAATTTATTATGTTAGATATTTTGAATTCCTTTAATATTTTTCATCATATGAGAGGGGAGTTATTCAGTTTGCAAGTATGGTTTTTGAGGGCTGGGTTTGGTGGTGTCATTTGTAATGGGTGGATGGGTGCTTGGTCTGAGTGAGGAAAATTGTTCTGTTTCAGTGCGTTTTACCAAATCAATATGGGATTGGAAATTAAAAATTAATTCTTGTGTATGAAATGAATTAAAGGAAGGTTTAAAGGAACAGCTACAATCACATCCTAATATAGTTAATCTTTTTGTGTTTATCTAGGATGTCTAGTATTTTAATAAAGATGGTAACTTGTTTTCTTCTAGGTAAATAAACATTTACAAATATAAACCATTCACCATTGATTGCACAAATAAAATAACCAATCTATATTTCTATATTTGTCTGGGTGTGGATGTGTGTTTGCTAGGTTTACTGCTTTCTAAAAGGCGAATGAGATGCCTTGTGTTTTGCAGGAGAGGTTTATTGCATTAAACCAGAGGTTGTATTGTCTTCTATTTAAATCATATATTTATTTATTTTTTTGGAAAAATGTGCCTACAGAAAACAAAATGAGGCTATCTTTCTTGAACTGGCATATATGAGTATTTGGGACTGGGTTTTGGAATGTTAAGTCCCCTACCTTTAAGGGACATGAATAGTATATTTTTATGTAGTATAGTTGTATAATAGTGAGTTTATATGGCAGAGTTGTTAGTTTTATGCATAACATTTTTATTGTGACTCAAACAGTGTCCAAGATACAGATGAAAGCAAAGAAAAAGTTTAGAATGTGGGTAACCTTTTGGGAAAGAAGGCTAAAGGGTGTTATTATTTAATAAGAAATGATTATAGTCCCTGTAGTTGTAGAAGCAACACTAATGACTGCGTGTGGGATGCAGTTGGGGACACGGGTCTTAGTATAGAAAGAACAAATGGTACCAATTGCTACAGTCAGTATACAGTTGTTCACAACATTGTATATACCTGTAAGTAAATAAATAACAAACTATGTATAACAAAAATCTAGTTCATGTCACCTTATACGAAAAAGATTATTCTCACAAATACCAGTTGAATATAATGAATATAATGAGATAATGTAAGATATATATGTGATCACAAAGGGGTTGATTTACTAAAGGGAAATCCACTCTGCACTACAAGTGCACTGCAAGTGCACTTGAAAGCGCACTTGTAAGTGCAGTTGCTGTAGATCGCTGTAGATCTGAGGGGAAGCTCTGAAATTAGGGGAAGCTCTGCTGATTTTATCATCCAATCATGTGCAAGCAAAAATTCAGTTTTTTATTTTCCTTGCATGTCCCCCTCAAATCTACAGCAACTGCACTTGAAAGTGTACTTGTAGTGCAAAGTGTATTTGCCTTTCGTAAATAACCCCCAAAGTGTAATAACATTTCCAAAAACACCCTGTATAATAATCAATCAAAGCTTCAAACCGAATAGGTAAACAAAACATTGCTTTGTATAATAAGGATAAATGTGTAAAGCCTTACGCTTAATATAAAGGGGTCTTAGATATTTACATATGTTATGTAGGATTTCATGTTAGCATCTTGATATTTGTCAAAGCTTACAGTAGCATCATAGAATAGACAGGGTTTCCAAGGCATTATACAAGCATGGCTCAATAAAGTGTTTAAGTATAATATAGTGAGTAAAGTTTCGTATAGTGATAAAGCTCCAATTGTCTCCACTAGATGGAGACAAAAGTACATTTCGTACTAGAATGGTGCATTGTCACCACACAACAAAATGGTGGTGACAAAAAATTATAGCTTAAATGAAAGTCATTGTAAATTTTCTTTCTGTGGCTCTTTAATACACTTTTTGGGGTTTTTTTTTGTCTTTTCAGAGATGAGTTCCTCATCTTCTTTCCTCTACAGAATACAGCTAATTCTAATTCATCCACAGCAGGGAGAGGTAAGAAATCATCAGGCACCTTATAATTTTAGCTAGGTATCAGGGTAGGAGCAATATCAATTTTTTTAAAGATGACACATGAATCAGAGCTATTGAATCTTATGGTAAATGGTTGTCTTCTTTTCTCTAGTGTGTATCTGGATAGATGCTGGTATATTTGTTATGGTTCTCATATTCCACTGATCTGAGTTTTACCGGTATTTCTTCTTTAAGCTCAAAGCAATTTAAGCTGCATAGACTAGCGTTACGTTTGTTGTCAAGTTTCCCCTTAGGTTGGACTACTCTGTGTGCTCTGTCAATATGAATAAGGGTAAGCATCTCTCCATTCAGTATGTCGTTGAAGATTTTAGTGGAAACCTCTTTAAATTAGATTTGGGAAATACCTGAATTAATTTCACAAATACAAGATTAGAATGGTTGATTTACTAAATTCAAATTGGCTGTTTACTTTGCATGGGAATTTCCCCCTAACCTAGTGAATGAGGGAAAGCTCTGCTGGCCTCCATCATCCAATCATGCGCAAGCAAGTAAATCAACCACTTAGTCTGGACCTGTTCTCCAAATTATCAATATAAGTCAATCAATCTCCATCTCATATGTGGTACATTTAGTTTGAAGATAATGGTCTTGCCGTATTAGTTTGTTGTATTATTCTTTAGCAAAAAAAATATATTATCTACAAAATTTCTTTTTAATATAATCATTTAGTGAAATAGCAAAAGAGGACAAGATTTTCTTGCAGTATTTTTTTGAAGATAGATCTCTTACTTATTCAGCAGAAAGTTAGTTTTCAGAGTCTGAGGGGAGGTCAGCATCATGTAGTTCGGTGGTGTGTACCTTGTGTTCTGAGTAAGTATATTTTGGCACCATCTTGGCTGCAATCTGTGTGCTCTGGAGGGGAAAGTCTTGCTGTGCAGCTCCTTCTTGAGAGTCATTTATGGTGGCCATACATACTTCTGTATTTTTTATACAATGTATGACTTGATCAAAATCATCAAATCCACAAATAACTGAATAGCCACAACTTCCCTTACCATCAATTTAAGTTGGCCATACATTAATCATTTTATTTCATTCAACCAAAAGGTTGAACAAAAAATTCCCCACATCCCCACATTTGAGGTGGATAGGGAAATCACCAGTGGCGAATGGTGCTCCATTGTTTGGGGAGGGTGGAAAACAAACCACCCCCCCCCCAGTTGGTCCGTCAGTCAAACCCCCCACCCCTGCACTTGGTCCGTCAGTCAAAATCCCTATTCCTATTGGAAGAGATTGATCAGAAAAGAAAACCAATCATTTATCAAAGCATGTATAGCCACTATGAGTTTACCTCGGTTTCCCCTCTAGTGACAAGGCTCCTGAGGCTCTGTTGATGTGTTTGCCAATGTTATGAGTGACTATCAGTGGTAGCAGACACCCTAGAGAAAAAAATGGCGGTCGCTGCAATATTTTATGTCACACTGTATTTGCGCAACGGTCTTTCAAACACAATGTTTTTGGAAAAAATACACTTTAATGAATTAAAAAAAAAAAACAGTAAAGTTAGCCCAATTTTTTTTGAATAATGTGAAAGATGGTGTAAATAGATACCTAACATGTCATGTAACGAACTACGATACTTAAAAATCTCCATAAGCGATTTTTTTTTTACACTGTCCCTTTATTTTTATTATCACTTTTTTCCTATTACAAGAAATTTAAACATTCTTTTTAATAGAAATAAGCATGCAAGGTCCACTTTATTAGGAGATTTGGGGTCAAAAAGATCTATCATTTATCCCTAAAACAAAAAAAAGACACTTTGACTTAAAAATAAATAAAAAATCATCTCGTTAAGCCAGAGGACAGGAAGTGAAGTCAGGCATCGCTTCGCTCCTCCAAGGGCATGGAGCCGAATAGTTGCTATCTTGCCCTCACTCGACTTCCTGCCTAGCCATCGGACGCATCGGATTGGTTTCTGGGCTTAACGACTGCTCCGGTAAGCATGGAAATGACCAGAAAGGGGCAGGCGGGAGCACATCTCCCACCACCTATAAAAGTGATCCCATGGTGAATCTGCTGCCATAACCCTGGTATATAACATCAAATTAATGATGTACATTTAGCCCAGGTTCACACTGAACTACGGGAATGAAGCCATGCGAGTTCAGCTGATCTCGCACGATTTCACCCCGCATGTCAGTCCCGATTTTGGCCGCGATTTCAGAGACATCTGTGCAGGTTTCTGCACAGATGTCAATGTAAATCGCAGCCCAAAATCGCAAAAAGTAGTAAAGAAACTACTTTTTGAAATCGGTGCGATGCCGCACTTAGGATGGTGCCATTGCCGGCAATTGCTGTCGATTTAAAATGTCAAATCGCATGTCAGATCGTTCCAATGTGTACCAGGGCTTACAGTTAGGTTGTATATGTATATTTAAAGTTAGTGGTTGATGACAACTTAGACTGGGCTAACATTTCTTGTGACTTAAGTAAGATTCATTGGATATATTTTAAAGCCCTGTAAAGCGCAAGCCACAAAGAGAAAAATATGTTTATGACTTAACTGCAACAACATCTCCATTGTGTGAAGAAAAATTTACTATACTCAAAAGCTATGCAGGATTTCTTTAGATACAAAAGTGTGTAAACATCTATGGCACAAGTTCACTGGGAAAAATGAAAAAAGAAAATGATCAGACAAGCGAAACAGAAGCCTAATCCTGGAATTCCTTTGCAGTCTTGAACCGTAAATTTGCAATAGGTTACAGTGTCTACAGGCACTCTATATAGACCTGCCCGACGAGATGTCACCATGTGGAATGTGCCCTGGTTTGTGTGAGCTATACAGTCAGCGACTAAGATCTGCTGAAATGATCGTAGTTCATTAACAAAAGTTTCTACTTGGGTGGAGTCTACAAATAAGCTAGCAAGTTCACATGGTATCATAGTTTATGGTGAGTTATACAAAAGGTATTTAAAGTTTATACTTATTACACCCCCCAAAACATTTTAAAGTACAACTGTTTTTCCCCAGACAATCTACATCCAATCATAAACTCGACTTCATTTCACGAAGCC
This sequence comes from Aquarana catesbeiana, assembly GCF_042186555.1. NCBI lineage: Eukaryota > Metazoa > Chordata > Amphibia > Anura > Ranidae > Aquarana > Aquarana catesbeiana. Next base: position 361,987,139 of record NC_133327.1, on the reverse strand, counting down.
ACCTTCAGGGTCCATTTACACTTGTGTTTAGTGGCAGTGTATGCTAAAATGTGTTGTGCATATCAACACACTTGCTCTATGTACAGTGTGTTACAGTGCCATTCATTGTTAATAGCACCCCAAAACATTGTAAATTAGAACACAATGCATTACATCACAACACATTTACCACATATTGTGGTGTGCTGTGTTAACGCACCACAATGGAATACTTTAAGAGTGAAGGGGTCACTTTTATTGAGAGTTCATCGAAAGTAGTGAGGTCCTTGTAATCTTGATTTTTTTTTTCATTATCTCCAAGACACAACATCTGCTTACAAAATACACATTTTAATCTTTATACAGCTTACCCATGCACTTGTAGCAAAATGCAGTGTAACTCAAACCTGATAATAATCCTAAACAAAATAATAATATTCCAGTGTATAATGTCCATATCCTGACTGAAAATGGGGTTGATTTACAAAAGGAAAAGAGACTCTTCAATGAGCTCAGTAAAATGAAACTGGCTTCATTTCAATTTACCAGTTTATTTTTAATTTCTCTTGTTTACTATTGTATATTTAAAGTGAAGTAAACACATGTTCACCTTTTTCCAGTCTTCACTTTAATATGTGAACAGCCTTTTATTCCTTGTGTGTGTTAAACCCATAAAACAAAAATGTATGCAATTGCAGCTCACCAATTCTTAGATGTGATGGTTGTATTAGTTTTCTTTTTTAGGCTTTTTTGCCTTTACTTTTACCTGTGGGTCCAGCCAGTAAGTCTGTTTTTTCAGATTACTTTAACAGACCAATAAGATGTCCAGCAGAAGTGGAAGTTAGAGGGTTGTGACTTACCATTTTACAGGGGTGCTTATAACGGTCAGCTTTTATCCATTTTTAAAAACCTTTATCCCAAAAGAAATAAAAATGTTTGCTGTAACTGCTTTTAAAGTGTTAGCTGGAATTCATCTTCAATTTGTTTATCAAGTTCATCTAAAGCAGCTCATAGATGACTTTTTTTTTGTTGAACGAAAAAAACTGACTTGACTTCCCCATCTGCACACTCCATGTGGATGGGGGAATCCCCCCGCTGTGATATTGTTTTCTGACAGCGGAAAGACTTTCCCAATGTCAGAATACACTGATTTAGTGTGTACGGCAGCCAGTCTGACAGAAGCCGACTGTTTGACCTGCTTCTGTCAAAGGCTCATGACCAAAAAAGGTCTGCCGATTGGCATCTGATCAGCCAATGGCTGAGAGAGCTGACCAGAGTGTTCTGGCGGAGGGGACCGTACCCCTGTCAGAACACAATAGCTCAGCAGGGGAGATCGCTGTACTTACATCGGATTGTTAGTACAGCAGCTCCAACCTGAGCTGTCAGGGGTTTTTTTTTTGTTCAACCAGCAAAAACTAGTAGTGTGTACAAGGCTTAACACTACCATCTCCCCAGACTGACAATGCTGCAGGAGAAAGATGTCTGCTTTACTACTTCATCCAGAATGCAAAAACCCTAATACAGGAGGTGTGTTACTGGCTGGATCACCAGCTAAAAAGGAGGGGAAAAAAGCCTAAAAAAAGAAAACGAATTCAGCCACCACATGATTGTTAAGATGCAGTATATTATATTTTTGTTCTTGGGTTTAAAGTGGTTGTAAACCCTGTTACACCACTTTTACCTACAGGTAAACTTATAACAAGGCTTACCTGTAGGCACCTTGAATATCTCCTAAACTTGTACAGTTTAGGAGATATTCAGTATATGCGCTGCTACCGACATAATTGGCGCATGCGCACTGAAGAAACGGGCTGCTATGCCGTCTCTTCAGGAGTCGTGCCATGTCCGGCGGCTCCCACACGCATGCACAGGAGTGACGCCATTGTGGTTTCGGCCAGCCGTGAATCCAGAAGGAACTCCAGTGGAAGATGTCCGCGCTGTACTCGGAGGGCCGACACCGAACCAGGGCATCATTCTAAGGTAAAAGTTTCATAATGAGCTAGTATGTGATGCATACTAGCTCATTATGCCTTTGTCTTACAGGGTTTGTTTGTTTTTTGTTTTTTTGGGGGGTTTACAACCCCTTTAATACCGCTTTAAATTTTCTTTGTTCATTAGTTTACCAAATTAACCTCAATATCTTCGAAAATATAGACAATGATGGGTATAACACTATGGGGTTGATTTACTAAAGGCAAATCCACTGTGCACTACAAGTACACTGCAAGTGCACTTGGAAATGCAGTCACTATAGATCTGAGGGGTAGATCTGAAATGAGGGGAAGCTCTGCTGATTTTATCATCCAATCATGTACAAGCACAAAAGCAGTTTTTTTCTTTTCCTTGCATGTCCACCGCAGATCTACAGCGACTGCACTTCCAAGTGCACTTCTAAGTGCACTTGCAATGCACTTGTAGTGCAAAGTGGATTTGCCTTTAGTAAATAAACCACTATGAACATGAACAAGGCTTTGAATAAAGATAGAATGAACTGATATCAATTCCAACTTTAGTTTTGCTGGTTACACTGGACAGGGGAACCACTTTCTGAATGGATTCTGAAACACCTGATATCCTACTAATTTGATCAAAATGAAATTATTCTTACATAGTGCTACACACTGTCATATAATAGCAGCAAAGGAAAAAAATTGTGTGATGCTGACAGCAGCCAATCGCATGTATTCACTCTGTAAGACACATAACAACTGAGAGAAAAGACAACTGGAATGTGACTGGCTGCTCTGAACTGTGGCTTATCTTTCCTGCTGTCTCCAATGAATCTGTTATTCACAGGTTTTTTAATTCCTCCAATGTCTTTAATATGCAATAGAATGCTTTTATAATGTAAAGAAACTTGCCAGAGCTGCAATCTATCTATCTATCTATCTATCTATCCATCTATCCATCTATCACAGGATAAGGTAAATCTCAAATGCTCACACAGTTTCATTACAGTTTCCCTCAAATGCCCTAACTTGTTTATGACCTGCTTTCCCTGTAAATAAAGGATGATCTGTCAACCCCAATGACATGGAAAGCCTCTGGTGGTAAGCAAGTCATCCAGCATTAGTGAAATGAAGAGCGGGGTCATCGGACCGGTCACTGGTGTCAGATGTTATCGGCTCATTCCTTTCATACATGCACATCAGCTTTTTGAACACAAATATGTTCATGCATTGTATTTCCATATGGACACATGCTTACTTGAGTTGCACAGTATATTTATTTCCCATTCTGATTTATAAATAAAGTTATCCCTGCTCTATATGGAAAAATTATCTTCTGTAATTATGAAATTAAAATAATGAAATGGCCAGATAAAGAAAAGCAGACAGTGAAAAGAGTGTAGTGTTCAATCACACTGGAGGTTAGTGGAAAAGGCCCTTACATTGGTGGTCAGGGGGAGTAGGAATACCCCTTACCCTGGGGATCAAAGCTCCTTGCATTGGTGGTCATTGGGAAGAATGTCACCCTTATAGACAGCTAAAAAGATCATTGGGTTTCAGTGGTTACTTTTTAGAGGGGAGGGGAGAGACTCCACTGATCCCACTCAACCGAGAGTGTCAGTTTACCATTGCCCCAAAAACTATGCAGGCACCATCAATTTGCCACTGCTTACCAACCTCTAGGGAAGCCATGGTTGAGAATGCCTGTTTTAGACAAGCCTTTCAAAACCAAGAAGCTGGCTACATGGTATGCCATGTGTTTGTGCTGGGAACACATTTGATTGTATATCCTTAGCATGGAATCCGAGCAGTCACCGACAGCTTCTGGCCTCAGAGTAAAGAAAAAAAGGTTCTATATTTAATGTCAGTGTCCATTTGTTTTAGGTTGAATTAAAAAAAAGGAAAATGCATGCTGTTGTTTTTTGGCCCTACTATGGGTATAGACAACAAATAATGCATGCATATAACATATCTTTATTAATAAAAAAATAGGAGGTATCCATTAATAATATAGACTACCAAAAAAAAAAAAAAGTATAATTTACCTGGGGTGCCTTATGGTTTTCCCTATTTTTAAAACGGTGCCGTGACTAAAAATAAGGTTGAGAAAGACACCTGTAAGGAACACGTCTGCACATATATCAATGCCCCTGTTGTGAAGAACCATTGGAGAGATCCCAGAGAGTGGACTGGTGGTCAATAAGGTAGGATGAAGAAAGGAAACCCATTCTGATAATGACTGACAGCGGGATTGTGATATCACTGACTTATATTTTGAGGGGCTGTTAAGATGACAACTTCTGCTTCTCTGAAACCACACTCAGGCTTCATGTTTTTCTGCCCACTGCACTATTGTTTGGGGGGGCATTGTCCTTTATCCAGGTGCAATAAAATGTATATGTTGCCCCTGTCAGGTAAAACTCTGTCAAAGGTTAGAGCAAAGTAAGCTGGACCACTACCGCTAATACTGTAACACAAAACCTCAGGACAGACAGTATTGTCCGGATTCTTGGCAGATCCATGTGACCCTTTTCTGTAGAGCTCTCCACCTAGATCCCGCCTATGTCCTATTGGTTAAAGCCAGCACCTCTATCCTCTCCTATGTGTTATTAGCCTTAGTCTGTACCTATGTCTGCTCCTATGTGCTGTAGTCCTAGCCTGTAACTATGTCTACTCCTGCTTGCTATTACCCTTAGCAAGCACCTGTATTCTTCGGTGGGCTTTAGCCTTAACCAGCACCCATATCCCCTCCTATGTGTTATTGCATTAGTCAGCCCATGTATCTACTCTTATGTGCTACCGCTTTAGCCAGCACTTGTATTCCCTCCTATGTGCTACAGGCTTATCCAGTACCTGTATCCACTCCTATGTTCTAGAGCCATAGCCAAAGGAGCAGCTAGCTAAACAACTACCCTGAACTGGATTAGCAGGCACACCTTCTCTTTCACACCTAGCCTCTTATTACCTACCCCTAGATTCTTAGGCATCCATTTGATGCAATTAAATTTTCTTGCCTAGGCAAAGTATGTTATACATCCCAGGAGCCTTCAGGAGGGGAGGAAAGGAGGAGGGGTTTCTCAGCTAAGCACACTCTCCTGCATGCATACTTGACCTAAGGGCAGATGAATTCCAGGAAGTAAATGATACATGAATCATTTGCCCTTACTTAAGTTGGTCATGGCCATAAATGATAGGCTGTTGTTTTTCAAAGTGATTTCTCAAAAAAATAAAGCATAAAGACATGGATTAAATGGATTAAATAGTGTTTTTGATTTGTGGTGCTCAGATGCAGTGAAGATCTGCTTTAACTACACTTAGAACAAACAGAAAAAAAGACAACCAACTTTGTACTCAGTATTCCCATAATGAAGAGTGTTATGAGTGAATTTACAGCTTCTACAGGAAGGGACACGTCACAGATTCTTAGGACATTTTACTATTAAATCCCATCCAGATAAGAAAATTCTTTGACTCAACATCAAATAATGCATGTCACCTGCAGGGTACGTTTTTAGTGATCATAATTTTATCGTACTCTCTAGGTTATGTACTTTTTTTTGTAGATTGCTTTCATTGGCCAGCACAAAAAAAAACCTGTTATTCATTCATACTTTTCAGAGTAGAAGAGTTATTAATACAAACATATAACTATTTGAGTTGAATAAATATTTTTGGTTCCGAGAACTTTCATTTAAAGTAAAATATGTAATCAGCCTTTTAATCAGTATTTTTTTTTTACGATTAAAGGACCACTTTAATTGCAAACTGGTTTGTGCTACAGGTTTTTAATTACATTCATTGATACTTACGTAAAATGTCAATAGGTTCTCTAAACGAAATGGAAGTGGATCAGTATGTGCCTGCACACAGCCAACTTCCTGTCTACTAATCCTACAAAGAATGCTGCAAACTGTCAGTTTTTATCCTTATCCTAACATGGTAGTTTACAATACATTTTAAAATACGGAAACTAAAATGTCAAATATTTCATTTTCTGTGCAGATACTTTTTGAATTTTAACTTTTAAATTGTGCTTTTGCATAATATAGTTTTTTTTACCATTTACTGCTCCATCAATAAAATTATATCTCTTTACCTAAGGGACAATACACAGGATTTCAGAGAAGCAAAAATATATCCTGGCAAGCCAAAATAACCAATTGTGCAAGTATTGTTTTACATGTAATATGATATCACAGTGCTATAGTGCTCAAATCCCTAAATCAATAGGTTTAACTCTGCAGAGTGTTGGCAGCATTTCATATACTGTATATCCAGACATATATGATTCAAAAATGCAAGTGTCCTGAGTTAATATGGTATTACATGGTAACATTGAAGAAATGTAAACCCTAATTCCCCGTACACACGATCGGACATTCCGACAACAAAATCCATGGATTTTTTTCAACAGATGTTGGCTCGAACTTGTCTTGCATATACACGGTCACACAAATCTTTTCAGAAATTTCCGAACGTCAAGAACGCAGTGACGTAAAACACGTATGACCAGCCGAGAAAAAGGAAGTTCAATAGCCAGTGTGGCTCTTCTGCTTGATTCCGAGCATGCGTGGAACTTTGTGCGTCAGAATTGTGTACACACAATCAGAATTTACAACAGCAGATTTTGTTGTCGGAAAATTTGAGATCCAGATCTCAAATTTTGTGTGACGGAAATTCCAATGGAAAATGTCCGATGGAGCCTACACACGGTCGGAATTTCCGACAACAAGCTCCCATTGAACATTTTCCGTTGGAAAATCCGACCATGTGCACAGGGCATAACAGTGAACTACTTTAAAAACTATATGAAAATGAATTTGGTATGCAAAGTAGTAAAAAAAAAATTTAAGTATACTGGTGCATACAAATACATCAAAATCTGATCTGGTCACAAAGGTTTTGATGACCCCTTGACATGGAAGGGTTTTATTAAAAATTGTGAAAAATGCTGTTGTCCCAGCACTGACAAGATGGCAATGAATTTTAAAATATTATTTTATACTACTTACCTTTAATGCCCATTTATCCAAGATAAACATGCTTATAAGCCAACAAATCCTGCGTTGTCTGTGCCACCAGATGCCTCACCTTGTGCTGTGGGAAAGCCGATACTTCCTGGAATATTTGATTATTTAAGCCTCCTGCAGGAGTATGCTGAAATGTCATTCTCATCTAGGTGCAAATCAAGGCCGGGGTGAGTTGAACGTGAAATATCTAAAAAACTAAACAACCTATTTTTTTTAAATGGTCATCTTTTTTATTATGTGGAGGGCCGGGGAGTGGGCTTGCTGCAAAGTCTTTTTTCTTGCTGGAAAGTCCGCTTTAACAAATAAAATAATTGTTCCCTTCCTAAAAACTGCTTCAGAATATTGAAGTTCTGCTTTAAATGTTACATAACATATAAAGTATTAAAGTATATCTAAATTGAAAACCAAATGTGATGTATTGCAGCTTACTAGTCCCTGGTGTAGTGACTGCATTTGTTTTCTTTTTTAAGTTTATATTGATTTATTTTTACCTGATAATCTTGCAAATAACAGTAATGTCTGTAGTTTCTATCTCCAACACATGGGAAACAGGGTAATTGGTAATTTACAAAAGATAGCCAGAAAGGAAGTTAAAGTGAATTTCCACCCCAAAAAAAAAAAAAAAAAAAAAAAAAAAAAAAAAAGGCATTCCTGTGCATGAAATTATAAAAAAAAAACCATTTGGACACTTTTTTTTTTTACTCACCTCTTAATGCCTGTTGCTATGTGGTTCCTTTCCTAGGCTCCTTACGTCACTTCCCTCGGCGCCTCCGCTCGCTACTGCTCCTGGGAGATGTGTGTTATCATTTCCCACGAGTCAGTGGGCAGCACCGAGGGCTTTGTTGCCATCACAGCGTGGCGGGCACTTCCGACCATTGTGATGGCAACCTAGTAGTTGATGGCACTGCGAGAATGACTCAATGCGCATGCGCAAGATCGGGGAGAGAACAGGTGGTGCATGCTGGTCATTCAGCAGCAATGGGTTGCGTATTTGCCACAAGCAAAATGAAAACGGCCACCACTGCATTATCAAAGTTCTTTCAACAGACATCGGAGGACAAATTATACAGAAGACATGAGTGTTACAATGCCATTGTAAATGCATGTAAAGGTTTAAAAAAAAAAATGTATTGATTGTAGTTGGAACTCCTCTTTAATCTTTGGTGACAGGGACACTGCATTTCTGGCCAGATCAACAGGTATTTTCTGCATTTGTTGAAAATGTTCTTAGCTAGAATTAAAAGGGAATAAAGACAGCCACCATATCTAAGGACTGTAAGCTGCAATATACTGCATTTTTGTTCTTTGGTTTAACTATCTTTTAAGTTTTATTTTGTTCTACTTAAAGTGATTGTAAAGGTTTTTTTTTTTTTTTTAAATAACAAACATATAATACTTACCTCCTCTGTGCAGGGGTTTTGCACAGAGCGGCCCTGATCCTTTTTTTCTGGGGTCCCCCGGCAGAGCTTCTGGCTCCTCCCCCTCACCGAGTGCCCCCGTGAAGAGACACATTCCATGGGGTCAATCGTGCAGGTGTGCTCCCAAGTCCTGCTGCAGCGTCCATTGACACAGCAGGACAAGCCCCACCCCTGGCTCCGGTGTCACTGGATTTGATTGACAGCAGTGGAAACAAATGGTTCCTGCTGCTATCAATCTATCCAATGATGACCCGAGACAGTGGCTGGAACTGCTGTGCTTGTTCTCATTGCTGGAAAGATCGGGTTCAGATAAGTAAAAGGGGGGCTCTGGGGGGGGGGGCAGCTGCACCACAAAAGGTTTTTCACCTTAATGTATAGAAAACATTAAGGTGAAAAACACTGAGACTTTACAACTCCTTTAACTTGCCATAGCTTTTCTTATCCGGGGTATACCTAATAATTTCAATAAATCAGTTTTTTTTCTAAAAGCACAAGTTTTCACTAGAATTTAAAGTACAACTAAAGTCAAACTTTTTTTTTGTTTTGGACAGAGTGGAGATGGATTAGAACACCTACTAGGTTTTTACTGATGTCTGTGCCCCCATTAGGGTGATTTACCCTCTCTATTTGTCCTGTTTACCATTATCATTGAACGTAAAAGTCAAAGAAAATCACAAATTTTGGATTGTCCCCAGAAAAGTAAAAGATGGGAAATCTTTCAACGGGGACACTATTTCTGGTGATCTGGGTGGCCCCAAGTGATTTCCTTAATTTTCATGGATTTCCTTTCACTTCCTGTTTTGGCTATGGGACAGGAAATGAAGGGAAATCTCCCCAATGGGACACAGATGGCAAAAAAAAAAAAACCTGACAAGGGTTATAAAACCCCCTTACGCTATCCAAACTGAAAAAAAGTTTTAAGCAAATTATATTAACTTTATACTGCTTGCACCCATGAAAAACATGCAAAAGAAAAAAATAAGCAAGAATTAACATTTCTGCTAACAGAATGTGTACTTTGCTTAATAAATGTCCCTCATTGTTTCTGTTCTGTACTGTGTAGGGCAGAACATAGTTACCAGTACCACGCCAAACTAATAAACAAAATAATCATAGGGATCTTTTTTATATATATACATATCCCTAACACTGCTGGTCTTAACCTTTTAACCTGGAGGAATCCTTCAAATAACTTTCAGGTCCTAAGGAACCTGTGATATCATTTTCAGAGTTATAGCTCACAGTACACATTTGTGTGATGTTGTAGATCTAAAGATACATAAAATAATAAAAATATTAACCAGGACAATGGTTGAGAAACCTTTTTTTTTTACAAAGTACCATCAGAACCTTAAAGTGGTTGTAAACCTCAGACATGAAATATGACCAAAGCATATCCCTCTATAGTGTGTACTTGTCTCTATTAAGAGCATGAAGTGTGATTTTTGTCAGTTGCTTCATTCCTCTGCTATAAGCATGGATCAATTCTGCCATTTTTTGCTGACACCAAGAGAAAAATGGTGACGGGGAGGGACCTCCAGCAGATTGATTGACACCCTCAGCTCTGTTCCTGTGTGCTGTGTGGAGGTGGGGTGTAGGAGGATTTGTTTAATCTCTGTGTATCACCTGAGGATAATCCCCTCACTGGGTATATGTAAGGGCTTACAACCTCTACACCACAGCTGGATCCATACCCATGCACAATAGAGTGTAGTGCATACGTTTTTGCAGGAACTTATGTAAGTGTTAGTGGCACTGTCCTACAATCTAGCCCTCATGATACCCACTATTCAAGGGAATAATTTTTTTCTAAAATAGAAGCAGCTGGTTCAGATAGTTCAATGCTCCCTATAACGCAGCCTTTCTCAACCTTTTCAACAGAGAGGAACCCTTTAATAACCCTTCTGGTCTCAGGGAACCCCTGCTAAATATTACTATATCTACAACTCATGATACATTAGTGTGATGGTTATTGGGAAGAATGCTCCTTATACTTGTGGACATTGGGAAGAATTATTCCTTAACAGATAGCTAAAAAGGATCAGTGATGTGAGTGGAAACTTATCTGAGAGTCAGAAATTGCTCATTGCTTAAGGAACCCCTATTAGCCTCTGGAAGAACCCTAGGGTTCCACGAAACCCTGGTTGAGAAACGCTGCTGTAACGGAAACCAATATATACAGTACATACATCTGGGTGAGAGGCACAGTAGGGTAATTTGCTGGGTTTTGCTGCTAAGGGGGAAGCCACACAGACATTTCATAAGCAAACATGGCTGCCCCCAGTGATGGACCACCATCCTGTATATGACAAAGAGTGTTAAGTTGGGACTTTTACAAGCATGACCAATGGAAACTTGGTCAGCGCCAGCCCTCGCAATACAGAATAAGGCCTCTTAATAAAACTAATATGAACACACATCGTCAGTAGCTGGATACACCGAGCAGTAGGACTCTTCCTGACCCAGGCACCCCATATACCCCTAGGGCCTCCTCCTCTATCCCAGGACACAGCTTACTTATTGAGCTGGTGTTAGACAGCTTCCTAGCCCCTCCGGTCTTACTTGTCAGCAGGGTAATGAATCTAGTCACATGCTCCCTGACTCTGAGCTAGTTAGTTTCCCAGCACTTACTGGCTACCTCCATATTTTGCCGATCTTGCTAGTCAGCTGTAATGTAATACATCTAGCTAAAAAAATCTCAGCTCTTGGACTGGTCCCTGGCATAGGAGGTGCCTTATTTAACCATCATCAACCTGTGCCTCAGTGGTTATGATAGCATTTTCCTCTGTTCAAGGATGTCTGAATCTTAGCCTGTTGGTACCTGTTACTGATCTTCTCTTTGGTATGGGATCTCTCTACTGTCTGCTGCCGGCCCTGACCTCTACTGTCTGTTGCCTTTGCCATGCTCTTTGCTACATTATTGTATTCCACTAATGTCTGCTGTCTTTGAAGACCTTTGGTATGCTCACAGATTATTATTGCTGCCAACCACCAGCCCTGACTTCTCCAGAGTAGCTTCCATCCTCTTTATACCATTGCTGTATGTCTGCTTTCTTCTACCTTCTATCTGCTAGTGACATACTACAGCCAGAGTATACAGTTTTTTTTTGTATTAAGTCCTGGGGGCATAGTATCTGTAGACCTATTAGCTATAAATGAAGAGGGCTGAAATGAAGAGGGCTGCTAAAGTTGAATTGTGTCCGATTCCTGTTGTATTCCTGAAAGAACACCTGCTCTCTGACACTACTGGCAAAAGTACAGGACCTTCCTGTGCCATCACTGGACTAGCTCAAATAATGCATGACAACAGGTATGTGAATGTTTGTTTTAAATAAAAAACATCTGGGGGGGGGGCTTTGAAGGGAGGTGGGGGGTGACTAAAGTGCCTGAAGTTGCACTTTAAACAGGATTGTTAAAATTAAAAGAAGCACACACAATTATATGAAGCTCTTGCTTTTTGCTCATCTGCAAAGTCAATAATCTCAAATATCCTTCCATGCTTTTCCCAACACATGAGCAGAAATGCACATTTTATGTGTTTAAAATGTGTACAAACTTGTGCTAGATCATTCTTCTATTTGCACTTTATTTTCAGCCATGTGAGTTATTTTCAAATGCCAAATAACTGTCCCTTTTTTGAAAATAAGAATTCCTGTCCTGTTTTTTGACCTTTGTGAACTGAGCCTATAGCTTGAAAAGGTAAGAAAATTAAACCTGATACAAAAAAGCAACTGACCTGGATCCTTGGACACCTTCTTTACCGATCTAATCATCTTGCTGCACACCTATAAGAAGTCAGAACTCTAGTTAATAACAAAACATTTTGCTTTGCTTACTGTCTTCTGCTTTTCATTACTTCTAATACCAGCCACATACATAACCTCTAACAAGACAGACAGTAAATAGCAGTGAACTCATGACCTAAAACTGTGTCCTCTAATTAACTTACCTAATTTCCAAATCTACAGATGCCAGAATCAAGTGGTGTTCCCCACAAGTCATGAGGATCCCCTATTACAATGAGGGCAGTGTACACCCTGTTGTTTTAATGTACACAATGACCAGTATCAGATCAAAAACCCTTAAACTCTCTGGACAATAGAAGGTGTTCTTTCCATGTATTAATATTTGATGGCAAAAAGTAACCAGAGGACGAGTTATTATTCCTCAGCCATGCTTATACTGCACAAAGAGGTCAATAGAAGTGACGCTGTTGTAACTGTGAGTCTCTTGATCATCAGGTTAATTAGGCTTTCTGCATTGGTAACATTCATGTCTTGTCATTGATTGGCCACTGCTCAAATTTCTAATCAATCCCTCCCAGCAATTTTAGCGGCAGAAAAATGCAGGTGGTGAATTATTGATACTTTTTTGTATTCAGTCATCTCTACTCTTATCTATCTTCAATAAAGTATCAACAGCATAATCACTATATTGACAGTTCAGTGCTTACTGCAGAGAAGGGAGGGAATTTAACTATATTAATCCGCCCCCCCCCCCCCCCCCCCAAAATTAACCATTTCTTTTCAAAGGAACACTGCATTGAAAAGAAACTTTGGGTTAACTGGGCAAATATGAAACAGGCTGGGTATACAGAGGATGCTATAACTGCAGAATATATATGTAATAAAACATATAATTTGGTTCAAACATACATTTTTTTCTTACATTAGATTTTATTAATATGAAGATCTGAATTTTAACTACAGGACAAACAATGCATACACACTGTCCTATTTAAAAAAAAAAATTACACTATATATTGTATTTTATATACAACTCAGTGAAAGTATGTGAATAGCTTAACTCTGAAATTTTAAATGAGAGACCATTGTTCTGATTTATTTTAAAAGACATGTCAGCGAAAACAAAAACAAAACTGCGGGAGGGGCAAACCAGAGTTAGCGACTAGGAGGCTCATCAATATTTGCATGATAAATCACCCTTGGTGTTAAAGGATATATAGGCCAATTTCCAAGCACTGTTCTTTAAAGTTATTGTAAAGATAATTTTTTTTGTAATAACAAACATATCATACTTGCTCTGTGCAATGGTTTTGCACAAAGCAGCCCCGGTTCTCCACTTCTTGGGTCGTCCATCGGTGCTCCTGGCTTATCCCCCATGCTGAGTGCCCCAATAGCAAGCCATTTGTTATGGGGGCACTCGTGCAGGCTCGCTCCTGAGCCACACTTTGTGTGTCAATTGACACACACAGTGCGGCTCACCCCCATCCAATGCTCCCTCCTCACTAGCTATGATTCACAGCAGCAGGAGCCAATGGTTTCCGCTTCTGCGTCTGAGCCAGTAAGGGGAGAGAATGCAGCGATGCTGCTCTTGTGCACAGTGCAGGATTGACATCAGGCTCAGGTAAGTATAAGGAGGGGCTGAGGGGGATCTGCACACAGAAGTTTTTTTGCCTTAATGCATACATGCATTCAATTTAAAAAAAAAACTTCTGCATTTAGATCCACTTTAAAATGAAAATGCAGCCGGCTATAGATGGTGCGATTTTCTTTCCTGCAACTACGGTCAGCGTTGATGGAGTGAATCCCTCCTGCCGAACTATTGTGTTCTCCCAGTAGAGGGGGAGGCATGGGAAGCACATGCAAAATCCAACATGCTGGTTGTACCCAAGGGTAGAGTCAGCGTGCCCAACGAGATTCGAACCGTCTATGGCCAGCTTCAACTGAAAAACTATAAATGTGAAAACAGGCAAGCATTTATTGCAGATGAGACATAAGATATCTTCTGCAATAAGGGATTTTAATCTGCCTGCCCACAATCTTCTATACAATGTACACTGAGCAGCAAGTGAGCAGCACAGTTCAGTGTATACTTTTGGTACTGCCACGATGAATTAATTCTTGCACATGCACAGGCATTGCATTGTGCTGGCATGGTCAATCAAGGTGGCTGAAGGGGACCAGGTTAAGTTGTTGGCTGACAGTCATGGAGCTTGTATATGCTGCATCCCTAAAGGGGAGGTGAGTATAGTTCCTCTTTAATGTGAAACTTAAGGCAAAAAGCTAAATGCACAATTAACCACTTAAGGACCGCCTAACGCCGATTTACGTCGGCAAGGCGGCACGGGCAGGCAAAATCACGTACATGTACGTGATTTGCCTCTCGCGGGTGGGGGGTCCGATCGGACCCCCCCCCGGTGCCCGAAGCGGTCCCGTTCTGTTCCCCGGCGATCCGAGATGAGGGGGAGGCCATCCGTTCGTGGCCCCCCCCTCGCGATCGCCGCCGGCCAATGGGAACACTCCTTTGCTGCTGTATGCTAAACAGCAGCAAAGGAAATGATGTCATCTCCCCTCGGCTCGGTATTTTCCGTTCCAGCGCCGAGGGGAGAAGACATCAATGTGAGTGCACAACACACTACACACACAGTAGAACATGCCAGGCATACAAAACACCCCGATCCCCCCCCCGATCGCCCCCCGATCCCCCCCCAATCACCCCCCCCCCCCTGTCACAAACTGACACCAGCAGGTTTTTTTTTTTTTTTTTTTTTTTTTTTTCTGATTACTGCATAGTGTCAGTTTGTGACAGTTACAGTGTTGGGACAGTGAGTATCACCCCCCTTTAGGTCTAGGGTACCCCCCTAACCCCCCCTAATAAAGTTTTAACCCCTTGATCACCCCCTGTCACCAGTGTTGCTAAGCGATCATTTTTCTGATCGCTGTATTAGTGTCGCTGGTGACGCTAGTTAGTGAGGTAAATATTTAGGTTCGCCGTCAGCGTTTTATAGTGACAGGGACCCCCATATACTACCTAATAAATGTTTTAACCCCTTGATTGCCCCCTAGTTAACCCTTTCACCACTGATCACCGTATAACCGTTACGGGTGACGCAGGTTAGTTCGTTTATTTTTTATAGTGTCAGGGCACCCGCCGTTTATTACCTAATAAAGGTTTAGCCCCCTGATCGCCCGGCGGTGATATGCGTCGCCCCAGGCAGCGTCAGATTAGCGCCAGTACCGCTAACACCCACGCACGCAGCATGCGCCTCCCTTAGTGGTATAGTATCTGATCGGATCAATATCTGATCTGATCAGATCTATACTAGCGTCCCCAGCAGTTTAGGGTTCCCAAAAACACAGTGTTAGCGGGATCAGCCCAGATACCCGCTAGCACCTGCGTTTTGCCCCTCCGCCCAGCCCACCCAAGTGCAGTATCGATCGATCACTGTCACTTACAAAACACTAAACGCATAACTGCAGCGTTCACAGAGTCAGGCCTGATCCCTGCGATCGCTAACAGTTTTTTTGGTAGCATTTTGGTGAACTGGCAAGCAAGCACCAGGCAGCGTCAGGTTAGCGCCAGTACCGCTAACACCCACGCACGCACCGTACACCTCCCTTAGTGGTATAGTATCTGATCGGATCAATATCTGATCCGATCAGATCTATACTAGCGTCCCCAGTAGTTTAGGGTTCCCAAAAACGCAGTGTTAGCGGGATCAGCCCAGATACCTGCTAGCACCTGCGTTGTGCCCCTCCGCCCGGCCCAGCCCATCCCACCCAAGTGCAGTATCGATCGATCACTGACACTTACAAGGCACTAAACGCATAACTGCAGCGTTCGCAGAGTCAGGCCTGATCCCTGCGATCGCTAACAGTTTTTTTGGTAGCATTTTGGTGAACTAGCAAGCACCGGCCCCAGGCAGCGTCAGGTTAGCGCCAGTACCACTAACACCCACGCACGCAGCATACGCCTCCTTTAGTGGTATAGTATCTGAACGGATCAATATCTGATCCGATCAGATCAGATCTATACTAGCGTCCCCAGCAGTTTAGGGTTCCCAAAAACGCAGTGTTAGCGGGATCAACCCAGATACCTGCTAGCACCTGCGTTTTGCCCCTCCGCCCGGCCCAGTCCAGCCCACCCAAGTGCAGTATCGATCGATCACTGTCACTTACAAAACACTAAACGCATAACTGCAGCGTTTGCAGAGTCAGGCCTGATCCCTGCGATCGCTAACAGTTTTTTTGGAAGCTTTTTATTGAACTGGCAAGCACCAGCGGCCTAGTACACCCCGGTCGTAGTCAAACCAGCACTGCAGTAACACTTGGTGACGTGGCGAGTCCCATAAGTGCAGTTCAAGCTGGTGAGGTGACAAGCACAAGTAGTGTCCCGCTGCCACCAAGAAGACAAACACAGGCCCGTCGTGCCCATAGTGCCCTTCCTGCTGCATTCGCCAATCCTAATTGGGAACCCACCACTTCTGCAGCGCCCGTACTTCCCCCATTCACATCCCCCAACGAAATGCAGTCGGCTGCATGAGAGGCATTTTTATGTGCTCCCGAGTACCCCTACCCAACGAACCCCCCCCAAAAAGATGTTGTGTCTGCAGCAAACGCGGATATAGGCGTGACACCCACTATTATTGTCCCTTCTGTCCTGACAATCCTGGTCTTTGCATTGGTGAATGTTTTGAACGCTACCATACACTAGTTGAGTATTAGCGTAGGGTACAGCATTGCACAGACTAGGCACACTTTCACAGGGTCTCCCAAGATGCCATCGCATTTTGAGAGACCCGAACCTGGAACCGGTTACAGTTATAAAAGTTAGTTACAAAAAAAGTGTAAAAAAAAAAAAAATATATATAAAATAAAAAAAAATAGTTGTCGTTTTATTGTTCTCTCTCTCTATTCTCTCTCTCTATTGTTCTGCTCTTTTTTTACTGTATTCTATTCTGCAGTGTTTTATTGTTATTGTTATTGTTATTATGTTTTATCATGTTTGTTTTTCAGGTATGTAATTATTTATACTTTATTGTTTACTGTGCTTTATTGTTAACCATTTTTTTGTCTTCAGGTACGCCATTCACAACTTTGAGTGGTTATACCAGAATGATGCCTGCAGGTTTAGGTATCATCTTGGTATCATTCTTTTCAGCCAGCGGTCGGCTTTCATGTAAAAGCAATCCTAGCGGCTAATTAGCCTCTAGACTGCCTTTACAACCCGTGGGAGGGAATGCCCCCCCCCCCCCCCACCGTCTTCCGTGTTTTTCTCTGGCTCTCCTGTCTCAACAGGGAACCTGAGAATGCAGCCGGTGATTCAGCCAGCTGACCATAGAGCTGATCAGAGACAAGAGTGGCTCCAAACACCTCTATGGCCTAAGAAACCGGAAGCTACGAGCATTTTATGACTTAGATTTCGCCGGATGTAAATAGCGCCATTGGGAAATTGGGGAAGCATTTTATCACACCGATCTTGGTGTGGTCAGATGCTTTGAGGGCAGAGGAGAGATCTAGGGTCTAATAGACCCCAATTTTTTCAAAAAAGAGTACCTGTCACTACCTATTGCTATCATAGGGGATATTTACATTCCCCGAGATAACAATAAAAATGATTTAAAAAAAAAAAAAATGAAAGGAACAGTTTAAAAATAAGATAAAAAAGCAAAAAAATAATAAAGAAAAAAAAAAAAAAAAAAAAAAGCACCCCTGTCGCCCCCTGCTCTTGCGCTAAGGCGAACGCAAGCGGCGGTCTGTCGTCAAACGTAAACAGCAATTGCACCATGCATGTGAGGTATCGCCGCGAAGGTCAGATCGAGGGCAGTAATTTTTGCAGTAGACCTCCTCTGTAGATCTAAAGTGGTAACCTGTAAAGGCTTTTAAAGGCTTTTAAAAATGTATTTATTTTGTTGCCACTGCACGTTTGTGCGCAATTGTAAAGCATGTCATGTTTGGTATCCATGTACTCGGTCTAAGATCATCTTTTTTATTTCATCAAACATTTGGGCAATATAGTGTGTTTTAGTGCATTAAAATTTAAAAAAGTGTGTTTTTTCCCCAAAAAATGCGTTTGAAAAATCGCTGCGCAAATACTGTGTGAAAAAAAAAAATGAAACACCCACCATTTTAATCTGTAGGGCATTTGCTTTAAAAAAATATATAATGTTTGGGGGTTCAAAGTAATTTTCTTGCAAAAAAAAAAAAACTTTTTCATGTAAAAAATAAGTGTCAGAAAGGGCTTTGTCTTCAAGTGGTTAGAAGAGTGGGTGATGTGTGACATAAGCTTCTAAATGTTGTGCATAAAATGCCAGGACAGTTCAAAACCCCCCCAAATGACCCCATTTTGGAAAGTAGACACCCCAAGCTATTTGCTGAGAGGCATGTCGAGTCCATGGAATATTTTATATTGCGACACAAGTTGCGGGAAAGAGACAAATTTTTTTTTTTTTTTTTTTTTTTTTGCACAAAGTTGTCACTAAATGATATATTGCTCAAACATGCCATGGGAATATGTGAAATTACACCCCAAAATACATTCTGCTGCTTCTCCTGAGTACGGGGATACCATATGTGTGAGACTTTTTGGGAGCCTAGCCGTGTACGGGACCCCGAAAACCAAGCACCGCCTTCAGGCTTTCTAAGGGGCGTGAATTTTTGATTTCACTCTTCACTGCCTATCACAGTTTCGGAGGCCATGGAATGCCCAGGTGGCACAAAACCCCCCCAAATGACCCCATTTTGGAAAGTAGACACCCCAAGCTATTTGCTGAGAGGTATAGTGAGTATTTTGCAGACCTCACTTTTTGTCACAAAGTTTTGAAATTTGAAAAAAGAAAAAAAAAAAAAGTTTTTTCTTGTCTTTCTTCATTTTCAAAAACAAATGAGAGCTGCAAAATACTCACCATGCCTCTCAGCAAATAGCTTGGGGTGTCTACTTTCCAAAATGGGGTCATTTGGGGGGGGTTTGTGCCACCTGGGCATTCCATGGCCTCCGAAACGGTGTTAGGCAGTGAAGAGTAAAATCAAAAATTCACGCCCTTAAAAACGCTGAAGGCGGTGATTGGTTTTCGGGGCCCCGTACGCGGCTAGGCTCCCAAAAAGTCCCACACATGTGGTATCCCCATACTCAGGAGAAGCAGCTAAATGTATTTTGGGGTGCAATTCCACATAGGCCCATGGCCTGTGTGAGCAATATATCATTTAGTGACAACTTTGTGCAAAAAAAAAAAAAAAAAAAAAAAAAGTGTCACTTTCCCGCAACTTGTGTCAAAATATAAAATATTCCATGGACTCAATATGCCTCTCAGCAAATAGCTTGGGGTGTCTACTTTCCAAAATGGGGTCATTTGGGGGGGGGTTGTGCCACCTGGGCATTCCATGGCCTCCGAAACTGTGATAGGCAGTGAAGAGTGAAATCAAAAAGTTACACCCTTAGAAATCCTGAAGGCGGTGATTGGTTTTCGGGGTCCCATACGCGGCTAGGCTCCCAAAAAGTCCCACACATGTGGTATCCCCGTACTCAGGAGAAGTAGCTGAATATATTTTGGGGTGCAATTCCACATAGGCCCATGGCCTGTGTGAGCAATATATCATTTAGTGACAACTTTTTGTAAATATTTTTTTTTTTTTTTTTTTTTGTCATTATTCAATCACTTGGGACAAAAAAAATAAATATTCAATGGGTTCAACATGCCTATCAGCAATTTCCTTGGGGTGTCTACTTTCCAAAATGGGGTCATTTGGGGGGGTTTTGTACTGCCCTGCCATTTTAGCACCTCAAGAAATGACATAGGCAGTCATAAACTAAAAGCTGTGTAAATTCCAGAAAATGTACCCTAGTTTGTAGACGCTATAACTTTTGCGCAAACCAATAAATATACGCTTATTGACATTTTTTTTACCAAAGACATGTGGCCGAATACATTTTGGCCTAAATGTATGACTAAAATTGAGTTTATTGGATTTTTTTTATAACAAAAAGTAGAAAATATCATTTTTTTTCAAAATTTTCGGTCTTTTTCCGTTTATAGCGCAAAAAATAAAAACTGCAGAAGTGATCAAATACCATCAAAAGAAAGCTCTATTTGTGGGAAGAAAAGGACGCAAATTTCGTTTGGGTACAGCATTGCATAACCGCGCAATTAGCAGTTAAAGCGACGCAGTGCCAAATTGGAAAAAGACCTCTGGTCCTTAGGCAGCATAATGGTCCGGGGCTCAAGTGGTTAAAATACATATATGGAGCTAATATTACTGTATGTCCAACTGAAGTGCCTCTAGTGGTTCCCCTCTCGTCCCTTCCTTTACCCCATCTGTCCCCCCCCCCCCCCCTTATTTTTTCTTTTAACTTTTCTCTTTTCCTCTCTCACCCATTTTCTTTCTTCTTCTCATAGGTGTCCTATATCTCTTGCATCTGGCCCATTTAACCTTGTTTGTTGCTATGTGATTTATTATGTGGTTATTGAGAAATAATTATATGCAAAATTTTTCTTTATCTGTAACTGTAGATACAACATGTACCTAGAACTTGACTTCTATCCCTGTATTCAATAAACATATTATGCAAAAAAAAAAAAAAAAAAATACATATAACTATACTTTTGACCTGGAAAAATAGCTGAAACCCTCATGAGCCAATCTTGTGATGTATAACCCTTCTATACTGCACAGCCAGACATGTGAAATGTTACAAAATGGCATTTCATTCCTCTTTATTCAGTGCAGCAGGCAGTGCATTGCAACAAGCTGTGCCCATCCCCAACACCACATAATCAACTTTCCTTTGCACCTTTGCTACTCTGTTTAGATGCCTGGAGTAGGAGAAGCTGCCCTATGAGCTGTTGAAATCTAAAGCTGGCCAATAGATGGTTTGTTTACTTTTTTTTACTTAGCTAGCAGGCTTAATGAAAAAAACAAACAAAGGTGGATGGTGGAATCCCCTCTGCTACGATATTGTATTATGACTGTTAGGCAGGCAGTACATGGTTCGAATCTTGGCTGGTTTAACAGGCTTCCCCTTCATTCCCCCACTGGGAGAAGACAATGGCCAGGCAGAAGGGATTCCCGCATCAGCACTGTCTGTGTTGATAGGGGAATCGAGCGAATATCTTTTCTGCAAACTATGGTTGCAGGAAAGAAATTTGCTCCATGTGTGGCCTACCTTATACTCTCTGCTCTCAGAATACACTAATCAGTGGCTGCAAATGTTTCTAATTGAAACAGTTTACACTTGTACAGTTTACACTGGGTAGTCATGTTTTTCTTTTCTGAATATCTATCACATATTTAAAGTTTGGATGGTTACGCTACAAGTCACAACTTACAGTACTAGAGGTTTCATGAATGGCTGATCATAAACCGTGAGATATGCTTTTCAAATAACTGATTGGAGGGATGGCTATCTGCCAGTCCTGAGACTCCAAACACCCTACTATACACATACTAGTTTGTACTTTAGTCTGCACAGAGCCAGTGTTTCTAAGGGAACAATCCCTCCCCCCCAATAAAAAACATAAAAATTGAACAAAAGTATGCCCTCTCTCAAAACATCAGCTTGGTATTAAGGATAATATGCTTTTCCACTTCTTTGGCCCCAAGGAGTGCAGGACGCTGTTGGCTTTGTTTCCCTTACAATATTTACAGATTTTTTTTCATTGATGATCACATTAGTGCATCAATTATTAATCAAAGGGGTAAACCTATCACCAATCACAATAACTGCTGCCCCCCCCCCCCCTTTTATTGAGACAAAGTCTCTTTGGTGTATGGGAAGAGTCCTCTGATGCTGTATGCAAACTTCCAAGGTTTCTTCAGCTTTTTTCTGCTTTCAGTTCAAGCCCACCCCCACTCAGTATTTGAGAATGCATCGGAGTGCATCTCAATTTGCTACCGAGGCACTCTGTTGTATTGTGGGATGTGGAGAGGGGAATGCTGGAGCTGAAAGTCAGAAAGTACTTAAAATCTAAGAAGTTTGCTCTCAAGCTTAAAGACTTCTCAGGAACATCAAGAGGACTTGGTGACCAATCAGAAAGGCTATAGTAGTGTCTGGCAACACATTTTCTAAAATAAACTAGTCTGCTTTTAAATCTGTATTTATGTTTAATCTGTGTGGTAGTGAAACAGTGAAGGTCTCAACACCGGTTACAGCTGAACTCCAGTTTTTTAAATAAATACTGTATAATAATTTGCACAACATTTCTAAAAAAAAAAAAAAATGCTGTTTTCTTTGCAATGCTCACCTTATCCCAAGCAGATACTTTGCTTCAACTATTTGTTGCTGCTGCTCTTCATGGCTGCATAACATCCAGTATCATTCAACCCACTTTCAGTAGCCATGGCTGTCATTGACCCATCCCCTAGAGGTGTGACATAAAACTGCCTGGGCGCACAGAAGAATTTTGCACAGAAAGGGGTACACACATCATAACATGAGCTCATTTCTCTAGGGCATTGGAGACACCAGAAAAGAAGAGGAAAGACCTTGCTTGCAATGCGGCTGTGTGTAACAAACCTGGATTTAAGACAAGTATGCTAGAAATATTTTAAACGTATGGGCAGGGAGCACAAAATCATAGTGCTGAGTTGAAACTAGGGTAGGGACTTACAAACGTACACCTTTGTACTTTTGGCTTTATATGGCTTGCTGGATGTAAAACATAATGTAAAAAAGGGAGGAGGATCTTTGCAAATAACCGTAATTATCTAAATATGATTTAGTAATTCCTAGTAGTCACTGCCACTACTGATTTGTTTGTAAAGCTTTAGGATCCTGGGCTGTTACCTTTGCTTCACTACTTAATGGTGAACAGCCAGCTTCTGTTGAACAGGCATGCTAGAAAACCAGCAGCCATTTAGCACTCGATCAGCGCTGGCAGCCAATGGCTGCCAAAATGTGTTCTGGTGGGGGGTGAAGTCCCCGTCAGAACACAATAGCTCAGCATTGAGATCGCTGTACTAACAACACACAGTTGAGCTCAGCTTATTTGCTCAGCCTGCTGGGTTGAACGAAAAAATATTTAAAGTGAGTACCAGCAGGCTTTAGGAAAAATTCTCTTTTACAATGAAAATTCCCTTCAAAGTCAACATGCTTTGCACTTTTAGTAAATCAACCCTAATGAGTTAATGACCTTAACCTAGCCAACTAAGCACTGGGGATGGATATGGATCACAGCCCTAGAGATTTTAAAAATGCTAAACTGCTATAAAATGGTGTGTGTGAAGGATATACTGTACACACACACACACACACACACACACACACACACACACACACACACATCAGAAACATATGCACTTTGCAATAAAAAATGCTTAACTAGTTACTAGTTATTATTTGATGATTGATCATTAGCATGAGTATGTGGATAGATATTTTGTTTTACTACTTGGATATTTCATATGTAAAACAAGATTCAAAACCAGTCATTAAAACAGGTGTGGTTGGAGAAAGAAACATTTTTTTTAACTCTTAATGTGTCCATTGTACCTATTTTTATATTTAGACACTGTATACATACTGTATGGGTCTGTACTGGTAATCTTACTTACTTGTAGGTTCTGTAATGCTGTTACACCTCACATAAAAATAGACCATCAGGTCCTTCACAGCAGACCTTGACAGATCTATACCTGGTGGGATAAGGCAGAAGATCACCAAATTTAAATACGCAGACTGGTTTTTGAATATAATCATGGATATATGGCTGAATTACCTTACTATCATGGTGTTGTGGCATTAGTTTATCATTGAGTGACTGTCCCTGCTATCCTTGGTTCGTGTCGATACATTTTTTGTGCTTTTTTTAGCTGCATGTGATAAGCCTTTATTTCTCCCATACCCGCCATGGTGAGGGTTAGGCGTCTTGGTTGTTAGCCTTGGATCGGACGGGCCATTTCCCACTCTTGGATACTGTGATTTCCACATCTCCTGAGGAAGTGGCTTATAGCCATGAAACATGCAGAGAAGCACTAAATGTGTAATCGTTCCCCATGCATTCAAATGCATATATATTGCCTTGTCAAGAGAATTATGTATTGTATGTGGCAATAGCTACTTTAGATCTATGTTATTGTTTTGGAACAATGTTGCAGCTTGGTGGAGTCTTTTCTAGGCATGACACTTGCATAATTCTGCATAATAATGACACTTGCTTAATTCTGATGTTTTTAACATACCATTTTGTAAAAGAAATTCCTTTGTATGATTTTTTTTTAACTCTGCCTGTGTTGCAAAGCTGTTTTGGGGTACTGAGAAAGTCCCTTTTTCCTTGCACACCATATTTTTATTCACTTTATTCCACTGGAAGAAGACCATAGACTAGCCTTGCATACATAAAGATCCTGTCAAGTGCTGCCATACACACACTTGATCTATTGTAATCAAGTATCAAAATTCTGGTAGATAAGCCTGCACAGCAATGAAAACCATACAGTATAAAATTGAAGAAAAATACACTAAATGTAGTAGTTAATTGAGTCTGAATGCTGGGGCAACACAGTGGCTTAGTGGTTAGCACTTTTGGTGTGCAGCACTAGGGTCATTGGTTCAAATGTCAACCATAACACTACCTGCATGAAGTTTGCATGATACCGTGTTACTGGGGTTCCTATGGGTATTCCAATTTCCTCCCACACCTCATAGACATATGGCTTAATTGGCTTCTGTCTAATTTAATTTAATTTAATTTAATGTTTCCAGTATGCATACATGAGCTGTGGAGGAACCTTAGATTGGGAGCTCCTTGAGGGCATAGACTTATATGACTGTATGATAAACTATGTACATTTTTGGCTATAAAATACCTGCAAGAAAAAAAAATGTCTACAGTCGAGGACTCTTGGTTGATTTGCAGGAGTCGTACATGCCTTATTCTCTAGCCTCAAGAGCTAAGCCATGTGCTTTTCACACTTCTCCAAATACCATTTTCATTCTACTCACATTGAAGGAAAGTGAGAAAATCACTGTTGCATTAATGGACTTAATTATTATGAAAATGTGTGATTAAGGGGCTTACATCACAATGGTATTTCTGATGAAATTCAATAAAAACTTTATTTAAAAAATACATCTGTATAAGAATGAAGTAATCTTTTGTGCTTCATCTTGCGTTATTGCTCTTTTTCAGTTTCCTGATTAAATTACATCTCCTTGACACTGAAGGAAAAAACTTAACAAACAGCACTGGAATGAGGGGCAGCAATCCCTGCAGTATGGACTGAGGAAAAAAACTGAAGCTTGGAGGATCTATACTGGGGGTCAGCAACCAGTAGATCGTGGACAGGTTACTGGTAGATTGCGTTCTGGACTTGCTGACCCGCCATTCCAGAGCATAAAACAGAGTGCAATGCAGAGGGACTACTTGTAGAGTTAGAGCAAGAGACACATAAGCCGATGCCTCCTCTGTAGTGCTGGCTCCTGTCCCATGCAGAGTAATACCAGCTGCACTACACTTCTTATCCTGGCTAGCAGTCCCCAGAGTGTTGCCAGCAGCAGGAAAGAAGAGATATTCAGGTCAGTGCGAAGCAATATACTGGGCATTAGAGCATAGGGCTGCCTTCACACTGCAGGTTTGGTGCACTTTCTGAATGCAGGAGTCTTGGTGCACTTTCATAAAGTGCACCACACCTGCAGGATTTAATAGAAGTCTATGGCAAAGCGCAGCTAGCCCGGGAAAGTTGCAGATGCACTGCGCTGCACCCACGGTGCAGTTAAACCACAGCACATCAGTGTGAAAACAGCCTTATAGGGAGGGGGGCTCAGAACAGGAACATTCACAGTTTGGGGGGTGGTGGTGCTGCCCTGAAAAATGATCGAATAGTGTTTGACAGATGGTGAGGGGCAATATGTTGTCTCCTCGCTACTTGATTTAAACCCATGATTGCTGTGCAATGCATGCAATTGTGACACGGCAGTACGGCAATTAGAGATTTAAATCAGGTGTGAGGAAGCAACACTGGGAAAGACTGTGCCCAGTGATCTCCCATGTTGTTCTGGTGGATCTCCACCTCTTTAAGGTTGAATACCCCTGATCTATACTATAATGAGAACTGGTATTTTATTCTTCACGTTAGGTTGCAAACGACTGTAGCTATGATACTGTAAGTATTTTTATTGTGGATATGGTCATATCTAGTAGATATACTTACTAGAACAGCACTGAAGCAAAAAAAAAATTGAGTACTTAAAGCTGAGTTCAACCCATAATATGAACTTTACATGAATCATCAGCTTTCTCCACGAACAACAACATTTGGCAAAAATATATTTTTTTTTTACTCACTCTGTAAGCACTGTTGCCATGAGCTCCCTTGTAATCTTCCACTTCCGGGCAGCGGCGATTTACGTCATATCCCGTGACGCCTGTGCTCCTGGGAGATGTGTGCCATCGTTTCCCAGGATTCAGTGGGCATCCCTGAAGGCTAGCATCTGTGTATAGCATATGTGTATAGGGCACACGCACGAGATCAGGAGGTGCGTGCTGGGAATCCAGCATCAACATATCCCAGAAGAGACTGCTAGTGGGCTTCACATGCCCACAGAAGAGATGGAAGCGCTCTGCAGAGCAGAAATATACAGTAAGTGCGATTATAAAACGGGAATTGAGCGGCGATATGTTGAATGACATGGATTAATCAATTTTACCGTAACTAGTTTAATAGAACGGATTACATTTAAAAAAATAAAATAAATAAATCTGGGTGGAACTTCGCTTTAAAATGTAGCTTATTTCTCTTCTTTTTTTTTCTGTTAGCAAATCTCCTTTTAAGATCATGTTAAGCAACAATAGTTACTACTGTGGTCTTTTTAAACTAGAACTGACTACATAAGCCAGGATATAAAACCTATAGTTTAGATTTCCACACAAGTGCGCGTGCATGCACGTGTGAGTGTGTGTTTGCTACACATACATAAGTTATTTACACACTTTTAGACTTTATTCAATAGCTGATATTATTCTTTATCTACTGTTTCTTACATTCTTGCACTATGTGAACAGCATGCACTGCTTCTCTGAGGGTACGGTGAGCTTTATCATGCATTACAGCCATTTGAAATCCATTTAAAATAATTTCATTTTGTTCAAAACACTCAGGGGAAGTCTGCATCTAAATCAGTTAGCTAGTAAAATAAGCAAAATATTCATGACAAAGGACATCATAATAAAAATTACAGTTAGAATAAACATGCCATAGAGGGCAAAATGTGGAAAAGGTGAATTTGAGCTTCATGGGATAAGTAAAGGTAGTGGCAAGACCTCTGGTCCAGGTTTTGCAGGCACCTAGCAATGCATGATGCTGTATTTTCTTTCCAAGTTATGTCTTTACAGAGCTATTTCAAAATTGTTGCTATTGGAAATAAATACAGATAACATTTGGATAACATATGATGTAGACTGATATATGGTTTACTAAACCTGGAAATTAGTGGGGTTGATTTACTAAAATTGGAGTGCAAAATCTGGTGCAGCTGTGCATGGTAGACAATCAGCTTCTAACTTCAGCTTGTTCAATTAAGCTTTGACAAAAAAAAAAAAACTGGAAGCTGATTGGTTTCTATGCAGAGCTGCACTAGATTTTGCACACTCCAGTTTTAGTAAATCAACCCCTATGTACCCTTGACTAATTTAGGGAAACATGTACTATGAGAAATATAGGAATTGCCATTGCTGCCCTCTTTCCAAAAATGTCTGGTTTGCTTAGTTGTCTTTAGAATCAGAACTTTCTGAGTTACTGTCCTGGAAAAAGTATGCATATCAAGTTGGAGTAATATCAGAACTTGTTTCCGGTTAGTGCCTTGGAATGCATTAGACTGGATTGGCCTCACATCCAGGTAGCTAGCATTTTCAGAAGCAAAAAAAAAAAATGGCAGTCAACATATTCTTTCAATACAAGATTTCTTTACAGGTAAAGTGAATAAGGGGACAGGATCAGGATACTATATAAAGCATGTGTACTTAAAATAATCATCTCATGGCTGGGAACAGAAGCTGCAGAGTTGGGCATTTGTGACTGAATACTGTAGCATTCAATATGGTTTTGCCTAAACAGAATTTGGGAATAGACTGACTAAGCAAAAAAAAATGTACTTTGTCTAATTTGTGAACTCATCTATGCCCAAGGCTTTCTTTGTAGCCAAGACATTTTCCTTCACTATTCCTTTAACAGAGGTAAAACATAATTGCCGAGCTTGCAAATGTTTAAAAATAAAAATCAGGTGGTTGTAAAAGAGACTTTTGGTTTTAGAAAAAAAATTCTAGGGAAATCTTGATAACTTTGATGAGAATTTCTATCAGACACTCTCAGAATTTTCACATTTTTAGCACTGGCACATTCCCTGTGGGTGTGTGTGTGTATATATATATATTATATATATATATATATATATATATATATATATATATATATATATATATATAAAGAAGAGAAGGTACACAATCTCCAATGCACCAATGCAAAAGGTTTACAGAACAATTCTCTCCATACAATATGTGAAATAAGCAGCTGCTTATTTCACACATTGTATGGAAAGAATTATTCAGTAAACCTTTTGCATCGAAGATTGTGTCCCTTCTTTTATTTATTTTTTGATAATTGGTGTATGATTGGGAGCCCACTGTGACACCTTTCCTTGAAGTTACACAGATACATAAGGAGTAATTCACCTTACTAGTGGAGATTAATATATATATATATAATTATAATTATATCTCAGATGCACACACACCCATACATTAAGATTTGTTTTTTTAATAATAAAAAGAAAACACTTTAATGACAGAAGATTGATGTTTATTGATAGTTCATTAAAACAAAGCCCTCAACTTTTACTGGTAAGCAAGATAATGAAAGACAATGCAGTTAACTAAAACCATATGACACCCTGTAATAATTGAGATAAACCTACATTAATATACCAGCCGTCGTTCTAAATGTTCATTACACTATGTTTTGGTTTTATTGTAAACCGTTTAACCTTTCCTAACCTCTGACCTAATCATTTGTATAGATTTTATAAATAAAATGTCTAATCATTTAAATTTAAATAAAAACTATGCATAGGTATTTACAGACCTACAATAAAGTAAAAGCCATGTTAATTATCCCAAATTAAGCCCATACCTATAGACCCACTACATGGGTGATTTTATCGCTTGTTAGCAAGAGATTTAACTCCTTGTTGACAACTGCCTCACTTGAAATCAATGCCTTGATAATAAAGCTGTTGTTAGCAAGGAGTTAAGTCTAGCTGAGACGCAATAAAAATCATCAATGTATTCCTAACAATATAAAAAAATGTAAAACACTATAATATATATATATATATATATATATATATATATATATATATATATATATACATATACACACACACAAACACACAATATCATATAATATATTATAACATTTTTATTACACATGATGCATTGCTTGGCTTCTGTTCTATGATATAAACAGCCATAATTTCAAAGTGCATATGTACAAATATTTATAAGATAATCAAAAATGGTACATTTTGTGGTTAAAGCCGTCTATATGTATACAGAGTTATAGTGAGCTATTACACTGCACTTGTATGTGACAATAAGTATATCAGTGAGATATTTTAGTAATAAAATAAAAAACCTTTTGATAAGAAAGATTTCTGTCCAGTGAAAGCCAAACTTACACACCAATGTTTTCGTAAAACACTACAGAAATACTGTATGTAACATATAAAATTACTTCAAAGATCTCTAAATCTTTATTTCCCAAATAGTTTTATTTCTAAAAATGTATTTAACCAAATACAATGCATTTATAAACAGGTTCTTCATTTTAAAAAAAGAACTTTGGCACTACGATTTCCTGCAAATGTTGTAAGTGAAAAATGTCAGTTGAAATAAAAAAAAATAAATAAATAAAATACTATAGTCAATTACATTAGAAGGGTGAGTAAACCAAAATAAGGTATATTGCTAATTTAGGGTACAGAAAATTGAATAAAAAATTGTTGTGAATGACCAGGAAAATGTATGAAATAAAAGGTCACTTTCTTAGAGTTAATATATAAAACTGACATTCACATCCTACAAAATGTAACTTTTTTTTCAGACCAGCAGCATAAAATTATATGCATACACGTTTCTAAGCAGTATTAGGTTGATGTATAACTTATGATTTTTTCTTTTTCAGACCAGTAGTATAAACCTATATGCTTACATGTTTCTAGGCAGTATTTGTTTGATGTATAACCTATTATTTTTATTTTTCAGACCAGTAGCATAAACCTATATGCTTTCTTGTTTCCAAGCAGTAGTAGGTTGATGTATAAAGTATTATACTTTATTTAAAACTATTAAAACTTTAATTGGCAGGAAGATTAAGAGTAATTCAAGGATAAAAAAAAATGGCATTTTATAGTTTTTTAGCCAGATATTATTTGAGATTTTTGGAATAAAAACATTAGAGGGATGACCTAATGAAGCAATCATTTTCCCTTAAGTCCAGTGATCCTATGTTTACTTCAAACACCCAATCACGTGCAAGGGAATTCAAACATGGGAACTGTCCTTGCATATGAAAGCAGGTTCACAAAGTAAAGAAAAAATCCTTATAAAGCAGCTTGATTTACTACAAAGTGTAATTTTATCCTGAGCTCTGTTAACTTCAAATACCCAAACAGGAACATTTGAAATGTCTTAAATTTCCCTGAACTCAATTTAATAAAGCAGTTCTGTATTTTGTTGCTACATTTTAAGGGTACACATTTTTCTTACATATAAATACATGAATAATACACTCTCCTATTAAAAAGTACAACAGCAAAATTGAACCCATACATATTGCCTTTGTATAAATAACCTATATCATAATGTGCTAATAAAGATTGTTTTCAACTTAATAGAGATTTATAAAAATGCATATGTATTGCAGGCATGCATGTACAGACTATCTGTGCTGCTCTGTCTCAACATCTCTTTTGAAGAAGTAACTATTATATATACACACACACATAATAATAAACAAAACTAATCAATCTAGGAAATGTATTGTACTTGCAATAGATTTAAATATGCTGCAGATTCATTTGGGGTCATATTAGAACACACAGAATCCAACTGAGATTCAGCTTATAGCAGAGAATTGAATTGTTTCTTTAAAAATTACACAGAGCACTAGAATGCACCCTGCACTTGTATTATGCTTGCACTAAAATTAGCATTCTATGATTTATATTAGACTACCCTGCAATACAGTTTTCTTTATAAAACGGAAAGTGAAAAAAAAAAGTCAAATATATAAATTTCCTTGTTAAATTTGAGAAATGTTTGTTGTTAGGGCGCAGTGTTTGCAGCAAATGTGCATGCAGTATTTCTCACTTTATTCCAAATACACAGTAAAAAAAAAATACAATAATATATTTAAAAAATATTACTAGGTTATACTGAACCGCTCATTTAAATTGTTTATATAATTATTATTATTATTCAGGATTTATATAGCGCCAACACTTTGTGCAGCGCTTTACAACATGATTATTTGGGCATTTTCATTTTTATTTAACACATTATATGTCCTGACCAAAGTTACTATGTGTTTTAAATATACTACTATGGTACTCCAAGTTTTTGCAAAAACCTTTATTTTGTAAGGAAGAATGTTAATTCTTAAAACAATAGTGAATGTTGGCTGAGTAAATAAGAGGAAAAAAATCCTCTACTAGCAAAATCCTGTCTTTAGTAGGTTGTCAAAACAGGTTTATATTTACTATCATTAAAACGTGAACGCCACTGATTGAACAGTTTCTTCTCCTTTAGTAAATCCACCCCAATGTGTTTACATGTCATATCTCAAAAGTTAAAAAAAAAAATCCAACAAGGGGTTTATCCCTCATTTTAGGATAGTGGCAGCATCCACACAAATTGTTTCTTTGACATATAATATTACACATTCATTTTTGTAGCAGTAGTTAGCTACTGATGAGAACAGAAAGCTATGTAATGATGTGATACAATGTACTGGCTCAATAGACTGATTATGCATGCTTCTAAAATGTTGCAGGTTTCATCATCAGGCATGATAAATAATACAGGACATCTAAATTCTACATTTGTTTATAACACTCTCACTTACATGCCCAAGTCCTACAAACAAAATATTGCTCACATAACATTACTGAGTAACTAAAAATAAAATGAGGCATAAGACAAAGATCTTTTTTTGATTGCAGGTGGCTGCCACCAATTAATCCTGCCCCCACTCTGCTTCCACAGTAATAAAACGATGGATGGGCCTTATTATGAAACAGTTTGGCACAAAGGGACGGAAGCTGGACAGTTTGCATTTTAATGAATATTTGTTTTCAATATCACAGTTTCGTAAATGTAAAATTGTCTACATTTTAAACTGCTGTGAATTCAGTTTGCCCAAAATTATTAAGCAAAGCTTAATCTGATCTTACCGGTGTTACAATCGACTATTCATAAAGCATGCCTCTATTACAATTTTCCATTGCATTAGCAATTTATATATATATTTATATCGCATTTAATGAGTTGCATCTTTAAATACATGTATGTTTCTATGTATTTTACAGTGACTGCAGGATAGTTTAAGTCTGTAAAATCTAGTTTAGCTACAACCTTGCTGATTAGGAAATATATGTGGCTATTACTACTGCCTATCCATGCTGTCACAATTACCACTGCCTATCCTTGCTGTCACAATTACTACTTCCTATCAATGCTGTCACAATTACTACTGCCTATCAATGCTGTCACAATTACTACTGCCTATCAATGCTGTCACAATTACCACTGCCTATCAATGCTGTCACAATTACCACTGCCTATCCATGCTGTCACAATTACTACTGCCTATCAATGCTGTCACAATTACCACTGCCTATCCTTGCTGTCACAATTACTACAGCCTATCCATGCTGTCACAATTACTACTGCCCATCCATACTGTCACAATTACTACTGCCCATCCATACTGTCACAATTACTACTGCCCATCCATACTGTCACAATTACTACTGCCCATCCATACTGTCACAATTACTAATGCCTATCCATGCTGTCACAATTACTACTGCCTATCCATACTGTCACTTTATATGAAACACCTAATATGGCCAGTTTTTCCAACATTGAAGAACAGCAAGTGTAAATTAGTATACTTGTCTGCTGTTACTACATCTCAGTAGTCAGTGCTAGATCCCTCATCCACAATACACTCAGAAAAACAAAGCCACAGAGTGTAGGCAGTGATCATTAACACATAAAAACACTCATATCTAAACTTACATTGAATTTGTGGGCTTACAGAATGATCAATATGTGCATTTTGCCAAAAAGCATTCATTTTAGATTTGAGGTTGAATTCTAATGTAATATATGTATATTTTGTACACTGTGCAGTTGACCTCCCCCTCCCCAGCCCCCAATCCGGTCAATTCCTTTGGCATGCTCCAGATCTATACTGACAGAGCTGTTGTAATCTAACAATATCACTACATTCCAGGTCCTTGATTCCTAATATAGCACCGTTTTTCTGAAATATTAAACATTATACAAAAAGAACAAATATAACATTTTATGATATACTGTTACACTCCAGCAAAGCAACATGATTACAAAAAAGACAAATGAACAAAAAACAAACAAACAAACCCAACAAAAAGGCCTGCATAAGAACAAAGATAATTGGTACTTAGTAAAACTGACTAGATAAAAATACATGTTGTTACTTTTATTACACAGAACAAAAATGTTTATATGTCATTATTCACAACAAGAATGCATTATTACACAGGCAATACTACAATCAGCAGTGGGTCACCATTATAATACACCTCAAGCACAATAAACAAGAGCAAATATTAGACTATCAAATGTAACTGGCCAAATGTTCTCCACACCATACACTATGGAAGTATAGCAACATGTCACATTTTTGAGCATAATATTGTCACGTTTGAAAGATACTTTGCTCTAGCAGTGGACGTTTACATTTTGACTATGTGCAACTGTTTTCTGGAAACCAATTCCCTATAATTAGGCTTTTGTTCACCAGTAGCAGAAAAATTGAACTGATTGCTTTGAATGAGCTATATGACCTTCATCGTGGTTGTCCACCTCTGACCTCCTAATTTGATGATCCTGCATGATGAGGTTTAGCAGTAGTTTATCAATAAAGGCCTGCCTTTCGAATAAGAGATCACAAGGGAAGGAGAAAAATGTGCACATGGAGGTGATGTGTTAGCCAGCTATGGATAGTAAACTCGTGATGGCACATGTAGGATATTAATTAGCCAGCTATGGTTATTAAACTTATGATGGCACATGTAGGATGTAAATTAGCCACCTATGGATAGTAAACTTGTGATGGCACATGTAGGATATACATTAGCCACCTATGGATAGTAAACTTGTGATGGCACATGTAGGATATACATTAGCCACCTATGGATAGTAAACTTGTGATGGCACATGTAGGATATAAATTAGCCACCTATGGTTATTAAACTTGTGATGGCACATATAGGATATAAATTAGCCACCTATGGATAGTAAACTTGTGATGGCATATATAGGATATAAATTAGCCAGCCATGGTTATTAAACTCGTGATGGCACATGTAGGATATAAATTAGCCAGCTATGGATAGTAAACTTGTGATGGCACATGTGGGTGATGTATTAGCCATCTATGGATTATAACATTGTGATGACACATGTAGGATAAGTGTTAGCCAGCTATGGCTATTAAAATTGTAATGACACGTGTTAGATATGTGTTAGCCAGCTATAGAAATGAAACTTATAATGGCACATAATCATATATTTTATGTATTATCCAGCTATGGTTATTAAACTTTTGATGACACATATAGGATATGTGTTAGCTAGCTATAGAAATAAAACTAGAGACAGCACATGTGGATGATATGTTAGCCAACCATGGGCAATAAATGTCTGATGGTATTTGTAGGTAATATGTTAGCCAGCTATGGATAATAAACATGTGATGGTACATATACCTAAGAGATGCATTAGCCAGCAAAAATGAAAATGAAACGTGTGACGGTACATATTGATGATATGTTAGCCAGCTACAAATATTAACCGCTTCTGGACTGCCCACCGCACGTATACTGCGGCAGGGCGGCCCAGCTGCTTGAAGCAACGTACCTGTACATTGTTTCCACTTCAGGTCTGAGGCACCCGCTCCCACTGTGACTGAACACAGCAGGAGCCATTGCAGCCGCCAAGGACCCGCCTATCATTCACCGGATAGGCAGAACAGTGGTCTGCCTATGAAAAACAAGGCAGACCTTCGTTCTGTCAGAGAGGAAGTGAGTGCTCTTGTGTTCCTGCTAATCAGAAACACAGATGTCTCTCTTCCTCCAGTCAGTCCATCCCCCACACAGTTAGAAATCACTCCCTAGGAGCACACTTAACTCTTTGATCGCCCCTGGTGTTAACCCCTTCCTTGCCAGTGACATTTATACAGTGAGAGTGCTTTTTTTTTTTTTAGCACTGATCACTGTACTGGTGTCACTGGTTCCCAAAAAGTGTCACTTAGCCTAGGTTCACATTGTAGCAATTTGGCATGTCAAATCGCATGCCAAATCGGCGGCTATTGCCGGCAATGGCACCGCCCGAATCACTGCAAAGCCGACTTTGCGGCACTGCACCGATTCCCAAAAGTAGTTTCTACACTACTTTTGGCAAATTAAGGTTTCAATTTGTATAGACGTCTGTGCAGCAACTCGCACAGTTGCCTCTGAAATCGCCCCCGAAGTTGGGACTGACATGCGGGAATGAAATCATGCAAGTTCAGCTGAACTGGTACAATTTCAATCCCGCTGTCAGTGTGAACCTGGGCTTAGTGTCCAATTTGTCCTGTTCAGATGAACTCGCACCATTTCAATCCCGCTGTCAGTGTGAACCTAGGCTTAGTGTCCAATTAGTCTGCCTTAATGTTGCAGTTGCGCTAAAAATCGCTGATTGCTGCCATTACTAGTAAACATAAAAATAAAAATGCCATAAATCTATCCCATAGTTTGTAGAAACAATAACTTTTGCGTAAACTAATCAATATGTGCTTATTGGGAATTTTTTACCAAAAATATGTAGCAGAATACACATTGGCCTAAATTGATGAAGAAATATGATTTTTTTACACTTTTTTATTGGATGTGTTTTATAGCAGAAAGTAAAAAATATTGTCGTTCTTTTTTTGTTGATAATGCAAAAAATAAAAACTGCAGGGGTGATCAAATACCACCAAAAGAAAGTGCTATTTTTGGGGAAAAAAGGACAAAAATTTAGTTTGGGTACAGCGTCACACGACCGCACAATTGTGCATTAAAGCAACGCAGTGCCGTATCGCAAAAAAATGGCCTGGTCAGGAAGGGGGTGAAACCTTCCGGGGCTGAAGTGGTTAAACTTGTGATGGCACATGTAGGTGATTATGTTAGCCAAGTATGGAAATAAAATGTGTGATGGCACATGTAGGCGACCTGCTAACCACCTATGGATGTTAAACGTGTGACAGCACATAGATATGATATGGTAGCCAGTTATGGAAATGAAATTTGTAAAGGCACATATAGATGATATGCAATGTGTTAAGCTATGGATAATAAATGTGTGATGGCATATGTAGGCGATGTGTAAACCAGCTATGGATGTTAAACCTGTGATGGAACATTTAGGCGATGTGTTAAACCGACTATGGATATTAACCACTTGACCCCCGGAAGATTTACCAACCTTCATGACCAGGCCATTTTTTGCAATACGGAACTGTGTTTCTTTAACTGACATTTGTATGGTCGTGCAACACTGTACCCAAATAAAATTGATGTTCTTTTTTTCACACAGATGTGAAATGATTACACACAGCGAAAGTGCGCCCCCCTACTCGGAAGTGCGGGATCACGTGTATATACATGATCCTGCACACAGCTGCCACTCTATAGCAGCAAAACTGCTATAGGATGGTCGGCAAGCGGTTAAAACCTCAGGCATGAAATATGAACAAAGCATATCCCTCTATAGTGTACACTTGTCTCTATACAAAGCACTAAGTCGTTTCTGCCTGCTGCCTCATTCCTCTGTTATCAGCAAGAATCACTTCTGACAAGTTTTCCTGACACCAAGAGAAAAATGGTGACAGGGGAGGGACCTCCAGCTGATTGACAGCCTCAGCTCTGTACCTGTGTAAGGGGGTGTGTCCCTTCCCTCCAATCAGCTCTCAGAGCTCTCCTCACTGAGCTCTGCAGAGTGTAATTTTAGCTCTCCATCCCCTGCTTTCTGGAAGCTGTATGAATTCAGCACTTTGAAGAGATGTAGAGAAGAGAGCACTGCAGATAACCAGGTACAACTTATGTAGGAGGATTTGTTTAATCTCTGTGTATCACCTGAAGCCAGTCATTTCACTGGGTATATATGAAATGGTTTACAACCACTTTAAACATGTGATGGCGTATGTAAGTAATGTGTTAACCAGCTATGGATAATAAAGTGTGAAGGCAAATAGATATGATAGGTTAGCCAACTATGGAAATAAAATG
Organism: Aquarana catesbeiana; assembly: GCF_042186555.1. Lineage (NCBI taxonomy): Eukaryota > Metazoa > Chordata > Amphibia > Anura > Ranidae > Aquarana > Aquarana catesbeiana. The sequence continues at coordinate 361,949,453 of NC_133327.1, read as the reverse complement.
TGTGAAAGCACATATAGAAGATATGGAAATAAAATGTGCGAGGGCACATATAGAAGATATGGAAATGAAATGTGTGAGGGCACATATAGAAGATATGGAAAATAAATGTGTGAAGGCACATATAGAAGATATGGATATGAAGTGTGTGAAGGGAGGCACCTATAGAAGATATAGAAATGAAATGTGTGAAGGCACATATAGAAGATATGGGTATGAAATGTGTAAAGGCACATATAGGAGATATAGAAATGAAATGTGTGAAGGGAGGCACCTATAGAAGATATGGAAAATAAATGTGTGAAGGCACATGTAGAAAATATGGAAATTAAATGTGTGAAGGCACATGTAGAATATATGAAATGTGTGAAGGGGGGCACCTATAGAAGATATGAAATGTGTGAAGGGGGCACCTATAGAAGATATGAAATGTGTTAAGGGGCAGCTATAGAAGACATGAAATGTGTGAAGGGGGGCACCTATAGAAGACATGAAATGTGTGAAGGGGGGCACCTATAGAAGATATGAAATGTGTTAAGGGGGCAGCTATAGAAGACATGCAATGTGTGAAAGGGGTGCACCCATAGAAGATATGAAATGTGTGAAGGGGGGCACCTAAGACGATGTGAAATGTGTGAAGGGGGGCACCTATAGAAGATGTGAAATGTGTGAAGATGGGCATCTAAGAAGACATGAAATGTGTGAAGGGGGGCACCTATAGAAGATATGAAATGTGTGAAGGGGGGCACCTATAGAAGACATGAAATGTGTTAAGGGGGCAGCTATAGAAGACATGAAATGTGTTAAGGGGGGCACCTATAGAAGATATGAAATGTGTTAAGGGGGGCACCTATAGAAGATATGAAATGTGTGAAGAGGGGCACCTAAGAAGGTATGAAATGTGTGAAGAGGGGCACCTAAGAAGATATGAAATGTGTGAAGGGGGCACCTATAGAAGACATGAAATGTGTGAAGGGGGGCACCCATAGAAGACATGAAATGTGTGAAGGGGGGCACCCATAGAAGACATGAAATGTGTGAAGGGGGGCACCCATAGAAGACATGAAATGTGTGAAGAGGGACACCTATAGAAGACATGAAATGTGTGAAGAGGAACACCTATAGAAGACATGAAATGTGTGAAGGGGGGCAACTATAGTAGACATGAAATGTGTGAAGGGGGGCACCTATAGTAGACATGAAATGTGTGAAGGGGGTACCTATAGAAGACATGAAATGTGTGAAGGGGGGCACCTATAGAAGACATGAAATGTGTGAAGGGGGCACCTATGGCCATGAAACCTGTGTCTAGCATGTATAGCACACCTAGCCCCACTCCCATAGCCTTGCTGTAACCATGTAGAGTGGTGACCTTTAGTTGTGGAGATGACACGTGAAGTTGATAAAGATGGCTGTGGTAGTATACTTGCATACATTTCCCATGTGTGATGGTAAAGCCCTGCCCCCACAGAGAGCACACAGCGTGCATGCTGCAATGGGACGAGATGGCATTGGATTGATGAACGTGTACACCGAGCTCCATTCATGATGACTAGACTGCTCGGTGTGTGGTGGGAGGGGAGAGGAGGAAGACAGAGAGGGAATCCCAGGCAGCCCCATAGGAAGCAGTGCCGGGGAAGACAGACGAACAGACGCTGGCAGGCAGCACACACGTACAGGCACTTACTTACTGCCCGGGGACGAGGGACACGAGCTCTACCATCGCTGAGGGAAAGGCGGTGGGCAGCGCTGGCGGCATGCGCATGTGTTCCGTCCACACGGTGTAGTGGCGGCGCTTGTTCCAGCGCGGAGGATGTGAAGGCAGAGATATATGTGCATGTGTTATCACAAGGAAAGGGGGATGGTGGTGGTAGTGGTGTATAGAGAGAAACAACAATAACAACAAAGGCAGTCCCACAGAGGAAAAGGGGGGAGGAGGACATATGTATGAGAGGGCTCTTCACACACACTCTGGAGGGTAGTGGGGGATGTGTAAAATCCGCATACCTCAGGGGCCCATTCACACGTATACCTCAGGCTCATTCACACCGTATACCTCAGGCTCATTCACACTGTATACCTCAGGGGCCCATTCACACTGTATACCTCAGGGGCCCATTCACACTGTATACCTCAGGGGCCCATTCACACTGTATACCTCAGGGGCCCATTCACACTGTATACCTCAGGGGCCCATTCACACTGTATACCTCAGGCTCATTCACACCGTATACCTCAGGCTCATTCACACCGTATACCTCAGGCTCATTCACACCGTATACCTCAGGCTCATTCACACCGTATACCTCAGGCTCATTCACACCGTATACCTCAGGCTCATTCACACCATATACCTCAGGCTCATTCACACCATATACCTCAGGCTCATTCACACCGTATACCTCGAGCTCATTCACACCGTATGCCTCAGGGGCCCATTGACACCATATACCTCAGGCTAATTCACACCGTATACCTCAGGGGCCCATTCACACTGTATAGCTCAGGGGCCCATTCACACTGTATACCTCAGGGGCCCATTCACACCGTATACCTCGAGCTCATTCACACTGTATACCTCAGGGGCCCATTCACATCGTATACCTCAGGCTCATTCACACCGTATACCTCAGGGGCCCATTCATACCGTATACCTCAGGGGCTTATTCACACCGTATACCTCAGGAGCCCATTCACACCGTATACCTCAGGGGTCCATTCACACTGTATACCTCAGGGGCCCATTCACACCGTATACCTCAGGGGCCCATTCACACCGTATACCTCAGGGGCCCATTCACACCGTATACCTCAGGGGCCCATTCACACCGTATACCTCAGGGGCCCATTCACACCGTATACCTCAGGGGTCCATTCACACCGTATACCTTGGGGCCATTAACACCATATACCTCAGGGGCCCATTTACACCGTATACCTTGGGGGCCCATTCACACCGTATACCTTGGGGGCCCATTCACACCGTCTACCTCAGGGGCCCATTCATACCGTATACCTCAGGGGCCCATTTACACCGTATACCTCAGGGGTCCATTCATACCGTATACCTCAGGGCCATTAACACCATATACCTCAGGGGCCCATTTACACACCGTATACCTCGGGGGCCCATTCACACCGTATACCTCGGGGGCCCATTCACACCGTATACCTCGGGGGCCCAATCACACCGTCTACCTCAGGGGCCCATTCACACCGTATACCTCAGGAGCCCATTCACACTGTATACCTCAGGGGCCCATTCACACCGTATACCTCAGGGGCCCATTCATACCGTATACCTCAGGGGCTTATTCACACTGTATACCTCAGGGGCCCATTCCCACAATATACCTCAGGGGTCCATTCATACCGTATACCTTGGGGCCATTAATACCATATACCTCAGGGGCCCATTTATACCGTATACCTCAGGGGCCCATTTACACCGTATACCTCGGGGGCCCATTCACACCATATACCTCAGGGGCCCATTCACACCGTCTACCTCAGGGGCCCATTCATACCGTCTACCTCAGGGGCCCATTCACACTGTATACCTCAGGGGCCCATTCACACTGTATACCTCAGGGGCCATTCACACCGTATACCTCAGGGGCTTATTCACACCGTATACCTCAGGCTCATTCACACCGTATACCTCAGGCTCATTCACACCGTATACCTCAGGGGCCCATTCACAACGTATACCTCAAGCTCATTCACACTGCATACCTCAGGGGCCCATTCACACTGTATACCTCAGGGGCCCATTTATACCGTATACCTCAGGGGCTTATTCACACCGTATACCTCAGGGGCCCATTCACACCATATACCTCAGGGGTCCATTCATACCGTATACCTTGGGGCCATTAACACCATATACCTCAGGGGCCCATTTACACCGTATACCTCGAGGGCCCATTTACACCTTATACCTCAGGGGCCCATTCACACCGTATACCTGGGGGCCATTAACACCATATACCTCAGGGGCCCATTTACACCGTATACCTCAGGGGCCCATTCATACCGTATACCTCAGGGGCCCATTCACACTGTATACCTCAGGGGCCCATTCACACCGTATACTTCAGGGGCCCATTCATACCGTATACCTCAGGGGCTTATTCACACCGTATACCTCAGGGGCCCATTCACACCGTATACCTCAGGGGTCCATTCATACCGTATATCTCAGGGGCCCATTCACACCGTATACCTCGGGGCAATTCACACCGTATACCTCAGGGGCCCATTTACACCGTATACTTCGGGGGCACATTTACACCGTATACCTCAGGGGCCCATTCACACCGTATACCTCGGGGGCCCATTCACACCGTATACCTCAGGGGCCCATTCACACTGTATACCTCAGCAGCTGGTGTTGCCCGACATGTAGGCAATGTGCCTTACGTCCTATTAGTCTGGGTCAAAGCAACGTGCCCTGAAATGAATATTACACGCTGTAGTTGCAATGTGGTGCATAGAAATGAATGAAATGTCATAACGTTTTAACAAAATAAAAAAATCATTGTAACAACGCATCACATTACCCCTACACAATGCATTCTAGTGGGCACTCAGAATGGGAATGGGTCCTTAGGGGGTTTCATGTAAAAAATGAAAGGTAATTTGTTTACAAACCATAAGCCGGCTATAGACAGAACAAAATATGGTCAGTTCAGCAGGAACCAGACAAAATTTGATCCATCCATGGGCAGGCCGGTTGTAGTAAAGTCACTCTATTAACCACTTGCTTACTGGGCACGTAAACCCCCCTCCATGCCCAGACCAATTTTCAGCTTTCAGTGCTCTCACACAATTACTCAGTCATGCAACACTGTACCCAAATTGATTTTTTGTCCTTTTTTTCATACAAATAGAGTTTTCTTTTGGTGGTATTTGATCACCTCTGGGTTTTTTATTTTTTGCGCTATAAATGAAAAAATGCTGAAAATGTTGAAAAAAAACCCCCACATTTTTCTTAATTCATGTGATAAAATTTTGCAAATTAGTAATTTTTCCTCATAAATTTTGGCCACAATTTATACTGCTACATATCTTTGGTAAAAAATAACCCAAATTAGTGGATATTATGTGGTCTGTGTGAAAGTTATAGAGTCTATAAGCTATGGTGCAAATCATAACAAATTGATCACATCTGATGTACTGGCGGCCTATCTCAATTGTTGAGACCCTAACAAGCCAGGAAAGTTCAAATGCCCCCCCCCCCCCAAATGACCCCTTTTTGGAAAGTAGACATTCCAAGGTATTTAGTAAGAGGCATGGTGAGTTATTTGAAGTTGTAATTTTTTCCCTAAATTCTTTGCAAAATTAAGATTTTTTTTATTTTAATTTTTTACACAAAATTGTCATTGTAATAGCTTATATCTCTCATATGGTATGTGCATATCACAAATGACACCCCAAAATACATTCTGCTACTCCTCCTGAGTATTATGATACTACATGTGTGGGACTTTTTCACTGCCTGGCCACATAAAGAGGCCCAACAAGCAAGGAGCACCATCAGGTGTTCTAGGGGCATAAATTACATATCTAACTTGTTGACTACCTATTACACTTTTGAAGGCCCTGGAGCTCCAGGACAATGGAAATGCCCACAAAATGACCCAATTTTAAAAAGCTAACACCCCAACATATAATCTATGAGGCATAATGAGTCTTTTGAATGGTTCATTTTTTTCCAGAAGTTTTTGGAAAATGTGGAAAAATATTCAAAACGCATTTTTTTTACACAAAATTGTCAGTTTATAAGATATTTCCAACAAATGGATATTTCCATACCACATGTGTGAGACTTTTACACAGCCTGGCCACATACAGAGGTGCATATAGGAGCATAAATTGCATATCTCATTTATGTCAGGGCTGGCTCAGCCCTTCCTTCTCTGAGCTGGCCACTCAGCTGTCGGCTAATTGCCAGCTCTCATCTCTCTCCACAGTTAACCAGCTGTTGTGGATCTGCTCGTCAGTCCCGCCTACTTAAAGATCTCCAGCTCACTTCATTCCTGCCTTCGCCTTGGTCACATCACAAGAAACCATCTCCTGTGTTCCTGATTAAAGACTGGCTTTGCTGACATCCCTTCTGGCTCCTTATCCTGCTTGCTGTTCCTCTACTTGGATCCCTTACTTCTGGCCAGGCTGATTACCCGATCTGGTTACTGAACTCTGGCTCGGCTGATTACCCGATCTGGTTACTGAACTCTGGCTTGGCTGACTACCCGATCCTTTTACTGGACTGTGGCTATGCTTTCACTACACTTACTCTATTTACCTTTTTATTTTTATTAATAAACAAGTGTGATTTTACTGTACTTCTGTCTCGGTCTGGTTCATGGTTTCTGACAATTTCTCAACCACCTATTACACTTTTGAAGGCCCTGGAGTACCAGGACAATGGAAACGCCCACAAAATTACCCCATTTTGGAAAGCTAACACCCCAACTTATAATCTATGAGGCATAATGAGTCTTTTGAATGGTTCGTTTTTTTCCAGAAGTTTTTGTAAAATGTGGAAAAAAATGAAAACACATTTTTTTATACACAAACTTGTGCATTTATAAGATATTTCCAACACAGCATTTACATAGCAAAAATGACACCCCAAAATACATTCTGCTACTCCTCCTGAGTATAATGATACCACATGTGTGAGACTTTTACACAGCCTGGCCACATACAGAGGCCCAACATTGAAGTAGCACCAGACATTCTAGGAGCATAAAATACAAACTTCTGCCACTCCGTCTGAGTATGGCGATACCAAATGTGTGAGACTTCTACACAGCCTGGCCACATACAGAGATCCGACATCCAAGGAACACATAGCATGCACATACCAAGAATTACACCCAAAAGTACATTTTTCTGAGCAAAGGGTAAACAAAAGATCACCTGCGGTTTTAGTAGCGCAGTTGTCCACAGGAGGATAGCACTGGTCCAGGCAGCAGGCAGGGACTTAGTCAGCAACGGAGAGCACAATTGTCCAGGCAGCAGGCAGGGATACTGTCCATATACAGTCCAGGGTGAGTGCAGGCAGAGATATTGTCAGCAGTGCCAAAAATATTGGTCCTGGTAGTAGGCAGGAACATGTGGTGTGGTCAGTGCGACAGAGACATGATGGTAGTAAGTCCTACAGGCAGCAGGCAGAAGTAGGGCCTCGTTCAGGACAGAATGGGGCGGGGTAGAGGCTTCTTCCACCCAAATCTCTTCTGAGTGTCCAGACCCTAATCTAGGAATGAGAAAACAAAAAAAAATTGTTTTCTTCATCCAGAAAAACTATTCTGGAGCCCCTCACATATGTGAGACCCCTGTGTTGAATCCCACTAGTCCAGTAGCAGGGTACAAGATCAGTCCATGAGGCAGGCAAAAAACATGGTCAAACAGTCCAAGATCATTTCCAGATCAGGCAGTGGTATGTACAGAATCGTTAGGCAGAAGCATGGTCGAATAACAGTCCAGGATCAGTTCCAGATCAGGCAGAGGTATGTACAGAATCGGCAGGCAGAAGCATGGTCAAATAACAAGCCAGGGTCAGTTATAGAGCAGGCAGTGGCATAAGGGGTGTGAAGGTGTGTGAAGGCAGGAACTGAGGATTACGTTTACCATAGTTCACTAATAATTTACTGAAGTATGGTAACGGCGAAAACAGTCATCTATGCAGAGGCCTGGTTGGGAAGGACACTGGGGACAATAATAAGATGTGTCTCCTCTGACTCCTCCACTCCTACACACCTTACGTTTCTTTTTTTATGTCTTTAGCCTGTTGGTTTGGGAGGGAGTTTATCGGGAAAGTGGCATTCGGAGAGTCAACTAAGAACATCTGATCGGATGTTTTCTGGTGGGCTGTTAAGAAATATAAGGGCAGTGAAAATTTCCTCCTGGTAGCCAAGGAAGGGTTGGGGGTTTTGGGCGGAGTTGCGGTAAATTATATAGTAGTTGTATATGACCAAATGAAAAAAATAAATTGCTACTTTTTAATACCAATGGTATGTCCGTCTTGTGGCAAGGTAGGGTTCGAGCATTTGGTCATTGAAGTCGACTACCCCATGAACAAATTATATTCATGGATGCATGTTGGCTTTTGAATGGGGCCATTCCTTCTGGGGATTTCCACGAAGGTATTATTGTGGATCGAAGACAGCATGTAGACATACCTTCTGTCCCTCCACTTCACTGCCAGAATCTCCTTGTTTTGCAGACTTGCCATCTCTCCTCTTCTCAACTGCATATTGACAAGTCTTTGAGGAACGCCCTTCCGGTTCTTTCTTACGGTGCCACATGCTGGCGTCTTTTTCCAGTGAAGGTTGTGGAACAGGAGCAGACTTGTGTAGAAGTTGTCTACATACAAGTGGTAGCCTTTCTCCAGTAGGGGGTATATGAGGTCCCTAACAACTTTCCCGCTTGAACCCAAGTAGTCTGGGCAATTAGAGGGATGCAGCTGGGTGTCCTTCCCTTCGTACACTATGAAGGCATATGTCTACCCTGTGGCTCGGTCACATAATTTGTACACCTTCACACCATAGCAGGCCCTTTTGCTGGGGCTAAATTGTTTGATTTTAAGCCTGCCGCTAAATTTAACAAGGGACTCATCCACACATATGTGTTGGTCCGGGGTAAACAACTGGGGGAATATTTCTGAAAAATAATTTAGTAGTGGCCGAATTTTGAAAGCCTGACATAATTTGGGTCATTTTGGGGAGGGCACTGGGTATTATCATTGAAATGTAGGAACCTCATGATCATGAGATATCTGGTTATGGGCATTACCGCGGAGAAGATCGACATGTGGTGGATGGGGTGGGTTGACCAATAGGAACGCAATTCATTTTTTTTGGTGAGTCCCATACAAAATGTGAGGCCCAAAAAAACCTTCAACTTTTCCACTGTTAGATCTCTCAACTCGTAGGGATGGGCATAATAGGATGTTGGATTATTCAAAATAAATTGTTGTGCATACAGGTTGCACTGGGCCACAATTGATACTAGCATGTCCTCTGTAAAAATTAAATCAAAGAATTTGATTGGGAGAAAAATTCTCCGTGTCCACCTGGACTCCCGGCTGCGCAGTGAAAGGGGAAATGTTAGTTTCTCCTGAATTAGGAGGAAGCCACAAGGGGTTCTGAAGGGCATAGGGAAGGCTGGCACGGGTCCTAAACCTTTGGGGCTGAGGTGACACTCCACTGGTACTTGGCCTTTCTTGCCGAGGTACTGCGGTGCTGGTGGATGCCACTGTGGTACTGGTGGATGCCACTGCCACCTCCCCAGAACGCCTTTGTTTGGCGGGCAGAATATGTTCCTCTTCTGAGTCTGTCAATGTTCCACTACTGAGGAATGGCTCCTAATTTATGTCAGACTCAGAATCCGAATTGGAAAGGAAATCCGAAAAAGAGAGCTCCCTGTTGCTCTCGTCGGCTGTGAAACGTATTTGGTATGCCTCCTCGGCGGGAAAAGCATCTTTTGGACATGGTTGCTGGTGGTGATGAGACTGCACAGGTGTGTGCTAAGCTTGCACTGATGGGCACTGATGAGGTGGCACTGATGAGCCTGCACAGATGTGTGCTAAAAAGCCTTCACAGAAGAGTTGGCACAGATGTGTGCTAAGCCTGCACTGATGGACACTGATGAGGCGGCACTGATGAGCACAGATGTGTACTGATGAGGCGGCACTGATGTGCACTGATTGATGGCACCGATGTGCACTGATGAGGCGGCACAGATGGGCACTGATTGATTGCACAGATGTGCACTGATGTGGCGGCATAGATGGGCATTGATTGATTGCACAGATGTACACTGATGAGGTGGCATAGATGGGCACTGATGAGGTGGCACAGATGGGCACTGATGAGCTGGCACAGATGTACACTGATATGCACTGATGAGCTGGCACAGATGTACACTGATAATGCACTGATGAGGTGGCACAGATGTGTACTAATTGATGGCACAGATGGGCACTGTTGAGGTGGCACAAATGGGCACTAATGAGGTGGCACAAATGGGCACTGATTGATTGCACAGATGTGCACTAATGAGGCAGCACAGATGGACACTGACTGGCAGAGATATGCACTGATGAGGTGGCACAGATGGGCACTGATGTGCACTGATTGCACAGATTTGCACTGATGAGGCGGCACAGATGGGCACTGATCACTGATGGCACTGATCACTGATGCCACAGATGGGCACCAAATATTGATGGCACAGACTGACGCTGATGATAATTGTTACCGTGGCACTGTGATACTGATTGGGCACCATTTGGGCACAGGGGGTTAATTCACTGTAATACAGTAGAATCACTCACAAATAACTCAGAGACCCTCTCTCTCCTCACACGCGGTCTCTGTGTGAGGAGGGAGGGCTGTCAATGAGAGCTGATCCCATATGTTTACATTTGAGATCATCTCTCATTGGCTACACCAATCGTGTAGTAAACAGCCACTGTGATTGGCCATTTACAGCGATCTGTGATTGGCTGTGTCCAAGGGGACATGGCCAGCACAGATTTTCCCCGCTGTGCGCTCGCGAGTGCACGCAGGGAGCGAGGAAAGGGGAGGACGTCTATTGACGCCCTCCCGGCAATGTAGGTCCGTGCTGTAGCCATCATTCAACTATAGCGTGGAGGGGAACTGGTTAAACATTTTCTGTACATCAGAAGACGGGTTTTATCCGTACAATTACTGCGGCTGGTTGTGGCTGGCAGCCTTAATCATTGTATTCTAACGTGTCAGAATACAATAGAGCAGCGGGAGGGATTCCCCCATCAAGACTGACTGTCTTGATGGGGGAATAGGGCGATTTTCTTCCCTTTAACCCGTGGTTGGTAGAAAGAAAATTGCAACGTATGGCCTGCCCTAGTCACTAGTCTACACTGTAATGAGGCCTGATAGAACATGTACTATGTTTCTAGCTATATTTAGGGTGAAGTGATTAGTAAAATTATTATTATACAGGATTTATACACTCACTGGCCGCTTTATTAGGTGTACCTGTTCAATTGCTTGGTAACTCAAATTGCAAATCAGCCAATCATACGGCAGCAACTCAATGCATTTAGGCATCTAAACGTAGTGAAGAAGACTTGCTGAAGTTCAAACCGAACATCAGAATGGGGAAAAAAAGCGGATTTAAGTGGAACGTGGCATGGTTGTTGGTGCCAGACAAGCTGGTTTGAGTATTTCAAAAACTGCTGATCTACTGGGATTTTTACACACAACCATCTCTAGGGTTTACAGAGAATTGTCCGAAAAAGAGAAAATATCCAGTGAGCGGCAGTTGTGTGGACAAAAATGCCTTGTTGATGTCAGAGGAGAACGGGCAGACTGGTTCGAGATGATAGCAAGGCAACAGTAACTCAAATAATCAAGCGTTACAACCAAAGTATGCAGAATACCGTCTCTGAACACAAAACACATTGAACCCTGAAGCAGATAGGCAACAGCAGCAGAAGACCACACCGGGTGCAACTCCTGTCAGCTAAGAACAGGAAACTGAGGCAACAATTCGCACAGGCTCAACAAAATTGCACAATAGGAGATTGAAAAAACGTTGCCTGATCTGATGAGTCTCGATTTCATCTGTGACATTCAGATGGTAGGGTCAGAATTTGGCATAAACAACATGAAAGCATGGATCCATCCTGCCTTGTATCAATGGTTCAGGCTGGTGGTGTAATGGTGTGGGGGATATTTTCTTGGCACACATTGGACCCCTTAGTACAAATTAAGCATCGTTTAAATGCCACGGCCTACCTGAGTATTTTTGCTGACCATGTCCATCCCTTCATGACTACAGTGTACCCATCTTCTGATGAGTACTTCCAGCAGGATAATTCACCATGTCACAAAGCTCAAATCAATTCACCACTGGTTTCTTGAACATGACAATGAGTTCACTGTACTCCAATGGTCTCCGCAGTCACCAGGTCTCAATCCAATAGAGCACCTTTGGAATGTGGTGGAACGATAGATTTGCATCATGGATGTGGGATAGGCTTTTTGGAGAGATGAGATTTCACCTTTTGTTTGCAATATCAGATTTCAGATTACTCTGTCTTGCCTGCAAAGATGATTTTTGAAAGTAGATGTAAAAGAGCATTGATTATATAATTATGAGAGACATTGTATATACAGTAATACCTCATATTGCAAGCAACGCGGTTTACGAGCGTTTCGCAATACAACTTATTATTTTTTTAAAATCCTGACTCGGTTTGCAAGCATTGTCTCACAAGACGAGCAGTATTCAAGCCAATGGAGTGTGCAGTGCTGCATTTGGCCAGAGGTGCAGGGGCGCCGGTGACTCTCTGAGCCGCTCAGATGCACTCGGAGACGCTTGGAAACACTCGGAAACACTCCGTTCTCAAGTGTATCCGAGTGCATCCGAGCGGTCTCTGAGTGTTTCCGGTGCCCCCCCACCTCTGGCCACATGCGGTACTGCATACAATAGCAGTCACTGTGGAATGAATTAGAAGTTTCCATTGACTTCTATGGGGAAACTCGCTTTGATATACGAGTGTTTTGGATTACAAGCATTCTTCTTGAACAAATTATGCTCGTAATCCAAGGTACCACTGTATCTGATCTACTTGATCTTTCCTGAAGGCCATCAGATTACAAAATTTCTGACAGCAAAAAAAATAAAAAATGGACTACTCACCATAATGTATATAAAAAAAAATAATGAAAAAACAATTGTCCAAAAATACCTACTCCATACAAAACTGAATGTAATAACTGTGCAGAAATAATAAATATGTTTTAATTTCTCCATCCTAGAGGGAACAAAGCAGCAACACACATTACAAATGTTCCAGTACCTTTTGATTGGAATGGCACCCTAGCGCATTAAGACAATGCACATGCATTGCAACATGCTGCAACACACCATAGTGTGTTGCATTACAAAATTTGTGGCACACCTGATTTCTTGAACAGTTTGGTGCGTTGACAGCCCATTCATTTCAGTGGACTGTCTTAACCCAACACACATTAACATGTGACATAACAGGGGTAATGCACCACAAAATGTAAATGGACCCTAAATGTTTCTACATCATTATACTATATCATTCTGGACTCAGTCCTTTGGATTTAATTTTTTGACGTTTAGTTTTGGGCAGAGCACTTTTTAGTTTGTTACGTCTAGGGTGGAGCAATTGATACTTTTTAAAATAATTTATGGTCACTTATTAGGAATCCCAGGCTAACAGCTAAATGAGCAGTGCAGGGATGAGTCACTGGTTGTTAGGGAGCCGGCAGGTGCCAGCTCCTTAGCAACCAACTGTTAATTGTATACATTTTTTAAAAAGTGGGTGGCTAGACCATGAAGTATTTAAAAATTTATTTTTTTGTTTGTTAGTGAATTGACTTTTGGATCAGTTTATGTGGTACCCACTGTGCGGTTCTTATTTTTTCAGTAATTTCCACATGAACTGAAAATTAATTGACATTTTCAAGATCGCATGAGATATTTGGATCAAATGAGTCATGTGATTCAAATATCATGTGATATTGCTTTATGAATTGAGCCCACTGTCAGAAGGGGATATTGCTGATAAAACATCATGGCAGTTACTACTGCAATCCTATAAAACCATCATGGGTGTAGTACACCTGTAATACTGCTGAATGACCTCAGGAATTAAAGAACACATATGTTACATTTTGTGGGGAATGGGTCCAAAATATGGGCAGTGCTAGAGGGTGTAGATAATTAGCACCTAAACATCAAGTCTTTGTGTCTCAGCCACAGGGATCCAAATCATACATTTTAACTGTCAGAAGTGCTACTGACCTAGTTCATTGTACACAGTGCAGGAGTACATCGTCACAGCATTTGAGATCCTCAGCTTTTCAAGGATCATACCAGAAGCCTGAGTGATGTCACGCTTTCCAAAGTGAAATATTTGGAAGAATTTTTCAATGGAAACAGAAACAAGAAATAGGAATAACATGCAGAAGAATATAGGAGTTGTATTAAAGGGTGGGAAGAGATACAATTTCACCAACAGTCCAAGAAGTGGAAGAAATACAGTCACTGCAGATGAACAGGGCACCTAGAGTAATTGAATTACAGCTGAAATGTTAAAAAAAAAAGGGGAAAGCCTTGTGTCATGGTTATGCAGTAATCTTTCTCTGTCTGCTTACCTCTCCTCATGTGTTCAGACTAAGAGACCAGCCACTCTCACATGGCTGTTTTTATAACCTCTCCTCTAAGCATGGCTCCACCCCAGGCCCTATCAGGGAACCCTATATTAACCTGTGCACTGCAAGCCAGCGCTGCTGATCAAGCATTGTGTGTTTGGCTTCCTGTTTCCTGCTTGCCGTGTGCTCTTCGTTTGTCTCTGTTACTGACCTTGGCATGTTCTCGACTATTCCTGTCTACTCGTGATCCTGACCTTTTGGCGTGTCCCTGACTATCCCTGTTTGCCTGTGACCCTGAACCTTTGGTGTGTACTGTGTTGTTCCTGTCTGCTAGTCGCCTTGACCTCTGCCTTATCCCTTTACTATCCTTGTTGTTCCAGCCTGCTGCTTCCTTCTCCTGTAGTCTACCGTGAGCGTGAGACCCTAGGGGCCGCGACCTGAAGTCAGACTGCAGCGCAGTTCATCCTCACCACTAGAGACTCTGGTGAACACCTGCTGGCTCTTAGAATCTGCACCCTGGAGAATCTATGCTCTAGCTCCCACTGGGATCTGTGCTAGTGATCCAGTAGACCTGCTTCCTGAACCTCCCTGGGTACTATCCGCAGCATTCAGTCCTAGGGTCCACTATCTTAGCAGTGCACTTCCGACTCCTACGGATTGCATCTGTCATCTGGTCTCAGGGGACCTGACAGTTTGATCAGCCATGGACCCGGCTGACATGCCGCTTCCTGCAGATGATCCATTACAGAGCTTAGTCCGCAGACTTGAGACCCAGAAATCACATCAGACCCAGGTGATGCGATTCCTTCAGGATTTGGACTCCCGTTTTGAACAGGTTCAGGTCTCATTAGGATCCCCGGTTCAACAACCTCAACCGATATCTGCTGCTGCACCTATCCCATCAGTCACAGCCACACATTCATTACAATTGCCAGAACCGGGTCACTTCTCTGGGGACTCCGAGGCCTGCAGGGGGTTCCTTAGCCAGTGCACAATTCATTTTGAACTCCAGCCCCAAAACTTCCTGTCCGATCGGGTGAAGGTAGCCTATATTATATATTATATTATATCTCTCCTTTCCGGCGAGGTGTTAGCCTTGGCTGCTCCTCTGTGGGAACTGAATGATCCAGTGGTTTCTAGCCTGTCTGATTTCTTGAAACATTTTCGGAATATCTTCAAGGAGCTGGGTCGTGTCTCCTCAGCGGCCAGCGCTCTTTTACATCTTCGTCAAGAGTCCACTTCTGTGGGACAGAATGCTCTTCAGTTCCGTATCCTCACAGCTGAATTGAGCTGGAATAATGAGGCCCTAGTTGCAACCTTTTTACATGGCCTCTCTGATAGAGTGAAGGATGAATTAGCAGGAAGATCCCTCCCTGCTGATCTGGACGGTGTCATCATCTTGTGTAACCAGATCGATATTTGCTTTCAGGAGAGGGCCCTGGAAAAAAGATGCCAGCACTCCCCGTTCTTTAGGCAGCCTGAGCTCCCTGTTCCTTCTCTTCGATCCGAGGAGCACCCCCTGCCTGCTGAGGAACCTATGTAGCTGGGCCGGACTAAGTTATCTCCCGAAGAACGCGCTAGGCACAGAACTCTGGGCCTGTGCCTCTACTGTGGGGTCAAAGGTCATTTTAGTGACACTTGTTCTCTTCGTCCAGAAAAATGCTCGGGGCTAATACATCTGGAAGGTGGAGTATTAGACCCTGAGATATCACCTTCACCTTCTCGTCTTCTCCTTTCTGTATTCCTTCATGTCGGCGCTTCCTCTCGTTCGGTCTCGGCACATCTGGATCCCGGAGCCGCTGGCAATTTCATGGATTGGGAAGCTGCATCTTCCAGGAGACTTACCCTTTTTCCCCTTACAACGCCATTGGTGGTCTTGCCGATTGATGGCACTGTTCTCCCAGGGGGCCCTATCTGCTTCCAGACCCTCCCTGTTAATATGTCGGTAGGGACACTCCACCAGGGGTGGATATCCTTCCTTGTCTTACCTAAGGCTTCATCTCCTTTCATATTAGGTCTTCCTTGGTTACGGCTCCATTCTCCACACGTTGACTGGACTGCTGGACAGATCCTGGCTTGGGGTTCCTCCTGTTCCTCTTTCTGCCTACTCAAGGTTACCCCAAAAGAGAAACTCCCTGTTGCCACCATCCCAGCATCTTCTGCTCTTCCCGCTGTATATAGCAATTTCTGGGATGTGTCCTGCAATAGTCGGACTGATGCACTCTCTAGATCATGTGGCACTCTGGATGAGGAGCCCATCCATGAACCTGAGCCGATCATTCACTCCAGTTTGCATAACCATTTACCTTTGCCTGTCCCTAAACTCCCTTGGACGCACAGCCAGGCTAACTTGTCCGCAAGTTCCACAGTCGCTACGCCCTGTGATATGATTGAGATCGTCGCTAAACCTGGCGATACTATTCAGTCGACCTCTGCCCAGTCTGATGATCCTGTGCTGGATGTCCAGCTCATCTTTAAAGGGTCTGGGGGACCCTCTTCTCATGCCCTTACCCATTCCTAAGAAGCCTGTAGTCCTCAATAAGTCCTCTTGTCCTCTCCCTACCTCAGTTTCGGTCTCTGAGGATAATCTAAAGTACGAGGTTAGTCAAGTTCTGGATTCCCGGCGCCGTAGAGGCAATCTTCAGTACCTCGTACATTGGAAAGGGTTTGGTCCTGAGAAGAGGTCTTGGATCACTGCATCTGAGATCTTTGCACCTCGTCTGTTGAGGAGGTTTCATCTGGAGTTTCCCTTTAAGCCTGGGCCCAGGCGGGGGAGGGGGAGGCCTCATAAGAGAGGGGGTACTGTCATGGTTATGCAGTAATCTTTCTCTGTCTGCTTACCTCTCCTCATCTGTTCAGACTAAGAGGCCAGCCACTCTCACCTGGCTGTTTTTATAACCTCGCCTCTAAGCATGGCTCCACCCCATGCTCTTCGTTTGTCTCTGTTACCGACCTTGGCGTGTTCTCGACTAATCCTGTCTGCTCGTGACCCTGACCTTTTGGCGCGTCCCCGACTATCCCTGTTTGCCTGTGACCCTGAACCTTTGGCGTGTACTCTGTTGTTCGTCTGCTAGTCGCCTTGACCTCTGCTTTATCCCTTTACTATCCTTGTTGTTCCAGCCTGCTGCTTCCTTCTCCTGTAGTCTACCATGAGCGTGAACTGTGAGACCCTTGGGGCCGCGACCTGGAGCCAGACTGCAGCGCAGTCCATCCTCACCACTATATGCTCTGGTGAACACCTGCTGGCTCTTAGACTCTGTGCCCTGGAGAATCTATGCTCTAGCTCCCACTGGGATCTGTGTTAGTGATCCAGTAGACCTGCTTCCTGAACCTCCCAGGGTACTATCCGCAGCAGTCAGTCCTAGGGTCCACTATCTTAGCAGTGCACTTCCGACTCCTATGGAGTGCATCTGTCACCTGGTCTCAGGTGACCTGACACCTTGATCAACGAAATCCAGTCTAGTAAGTCTTATTTAGAAGAAGGGGTTAATAGATGGATGAACAATTGTCTGTATTTTATCCATTTCACAAAAAGGGTAACAAAAAAATGTGTGAAAACTACAGAGGCATCAAGCTATTGAGTCACGTTTAAAAATACAGATTTGACAGGATAATCCAAAAACCCACAACTACGGTATATAATAAAAGAAGTCCTGGAAAACTGTTATCAGTATTGCGTAGACTTTCAGCCACTGTTGAAAAACATAGAGAAGAATAATGGACTGAATAAGTATTGAACTAAGCTAAATAGGTTTTGCATCCAAAAACCAATTTATCAGGAGTTAACCATACTTTGAAAGCAATATATAATATCACATAGGTACCACTCCTTTACCACTTTAGTACCGCAATATGCACCCCTTCCTCCGTTTTGAATAGGCTGAATGTTTGTAATCACAGCAGGAAGGAGGATCATGGCAGATTGAAGGTGAACAAGGTAGAGTTTAAGTACCACTGACCACTAGTGATGATGGGATCATTTTTTTAAAGGTGGTAGTGGGATGGGGGGGATGGTATTGGTTAACATGCCACTGACCACCAATGATCGTGGGATTGTTTTTTTTTTAAAGGGTTTGGTGGAGGGGGTTTAAAGTGCCACTGATCACCAATGATGGTGGGATTCATTTTTTAACCACTTGCTGACAGCCCACGGTACACTTACTGCGGGCTGCTGGCATATATTCGTCATCCAGCCTGTTCCAGGTTATGGGCATGCAGCATGCCCCACCCATGAACACTGTGTCCCAGTACCCGGCCTCTTCTGGCAGCTGGGGGATCATGTGGTTCCTTCCCAACAGATACTCAGTTAAGATGAGGGACAGGTAAGTGTGAGACTTGGGGAGAGGGTGCTAGGAAGTATGTGACATTAAGCAATATCCTTATTCTCCAACCATAATGTCAAAAATCAAAGAAAAATGGGAATCCCACCTAATTCCTTTGTGTTTACTCACCCTGTATTGGGGGGGGGGTGTAATCAAAATAATATACAAAGATACACAACAACAAAACAAAGGATTCTACACACCCAACTGAGTTAACTACATAATTTATCACATCAGAAAGCTATACAAAGCATTGCTCATACAAAAACCAGAACCCTCACAATCCCCAAAGCCTCCCAAAAACACTCCTTCCCCCTAGACTATCCTGAATACCTCACCTTGTATGGGACAGAAAGGCACCACCCCTCATAACAAACGAAGGGTGGGGGATACGGTCCCTGCAGGGAGCTGAGCCCACACTCTCCAATATAAAACACCCCCCCCTTAAAAAATGGCTCTAAGCCAACCTATCAGATATTCCGTAATGGAACGGGGATACACTAGCCAATATAAACCTACACCCTTCTAAACTCAAAGGGATATCTGCACAGTCATAGGTTAATCAGTCATATATAGGGTATAGGTTATCAAAAAATAGGATAAATGCTACGATTTTTAACCGATATCGACTCATCTGGTGTCCGGCTGTTTAACACTGGTAACACTAGTAGAGAATTCAACCATGTAAGTTATCATTCCCGACTGCTGTGGCCTGGAGCAGGCTACCCATGTGGGAATATGGAAGGAGGGATTGCTGTAATGCGGAGATGTGTATAGCAAGGAATAGCTTCTGTGTAAGGTCAGATACCTATGCACTGCGCTCAGGAGGCTGTCACAATTTCAAATGTGGTGATACGTATCAGCATAGGTAAATTCCCGCAGCATGCAGGTAATTTCCAATCTGTCACAAGTGTAACTATGCTCCTCACGGCTTCAGTGTATCAATCAGTGTACTCGCAGACCTCACAGATCGCCATGCACAATCTCCCGCAGATGGATGGATGAGCAAGCCGCTCAAACTGGTCCCAGTACATACAGCTCTACTGCAGGTGATGTCCTCAGCTGGAGTGCTCGTGTCTGTGCTGATCAGCCGGTATATTCCAGTCCAATCAAAGGCGGTTTTTGTGCAAGCAATGTTTTGTATAGCTTTCTGATGTAATAAATTATGTAGTTAACTCAGTTGGGTGTGTAGAATCCTTTATTTTGTTGTTTTGTATCTTTGTGTATTCTTCAAACATAAACCTTACACATCCACTACTTAATGGCCCTGTAATCCATTTTTTATTACATTGCTTCTTAACATATTTTTCTACTTCCTTGTAATGATCGCTGTGAGCTCCCAAACCTGTACTTTTCCCCCTCGCTTCAATATGTTTGGAATAAGTAATGGACGTTAGTTGTAGTCATGTGCACTGCTCTATGCACACTTCAAATCCCATAGATTGTAGTCCATCTTAGGAGAAAGCAAGAGGGTAGCTATGTTCCTACATACAGTGGGACCATGGAGAGAGAATGTACCTGACCTCTAAAAGAGAGAGTCAGATCACAGCAGCAAATAAATTAAAAAAAATAATAATTATGGAAAGAAAAAAAAAGAAAAAATAAATTTGGAGGAGGCTAAGAGTAATATATATATATATATTTTTTTGTATTAAGAATACATATTTGAATGTTTTTTTTTATATACAAGAGTTTAGTGGTACTTTAACCACTTCAGCCCCGGAAGATTTGGCTGCTGAATGACCGGGCCATTTTTTGTGATTTGGCACTGCGTCGCTTTAACTGACAATTGCGCGGTCATGCGACGCTGCACCCAAACAAAATTGACGTCCTTTTTTTTCCCACAAATAGAGCTTTCTTTTGGTGGTATTTGATCACCTCTGAGGTTTTTATTTTTTGCGCTATAAACAAAATAAGAGCGACAATACAATAATGACAATGACAGTCCATACAATAAAATCCCCTCACTGGCCAAGCTAGCCAGAAAAGGAAAATACATTGAAACAAAAGAGAGATCTCAAGCATGGCTATTACAACATTAAGGCACTTACATGTCTACAAATATAGTTCTATATTCACATTTAGTACCCGCCCATTTTGTAACTTAGGAATTATAACTTGCAAAGGGGGAAACTATAACCAGTGGGATAACAGAAAAAGAACTGGATATGCAGACCGGTGGAAGACGAAGAATACTGTCCCCACATGTCCGTTGCTTAGATTGATGTGTTACCCAAGTATATCACTGCAGGTATTGGTCTGCATGAGAAATATTTCAGCAGGGATGCTTCTCTAAGCAAGTCCCTGAGATCATCACCCCACTCCTTTGGGTGCTCACTGTGGAGTGAGAGAGCAGCAGGACCTCGCCTGGCGGAGCCTCCCGCCTATCACCCCTTGGCCCCTCTTGGGAGATGTACTAGCCAGATAGCTCCCAGGACATTGCATCCCTCGGGATTGGGCTAGTGGGTCCCATTTCGTAAGAGTTTGACCAAAAGTGGTTGACTGTTCCCTGCGCTGGGTTAACTAGCGTATATATGAGGTCGATCCGCGAGCTGCCTACGGAATCGTTGACACACTGTCAATCCATTATCTGTTGATAGATAGCAAGAGAGTGAGAAAGGAGAAGAAAGGAGAAGAGAAATAGTTGGGGAAGGAAGAGAGGGGAGTGGGATAGGATGCAGGATAAAGGAGTGTGGTTTCGCTGGGAAATCCTTCATGTTAGTAGGTGACCCAGGTAAAGCGGGATCTCGATATATGTGGCCCATGGTTCCCAAATCCCCTCAAAGCGTTGTACCGTGTCCCGTGTCCCGCAGTTTTGTCACTGTTTTGTTCCTGTGTCATGATCCACAAAATTTTTCGTTTGGCAGCCAAGATTGACACAGTTGGAGTTTTCCAGGCTTTCGCTAATGTGATCTTGGCTCCCAAACACATAAAGAAAATGAGATGTTGTGTGGTCTTAGGAGTGTTGTGCATTGTGCGATTTAGTAGAATGTATGTGAGGTCTTGAGGAATGTCGATCTCAGTGACCTTTCGTAGAAGGTGAAGAAATTTGTTCCAGTAGCTTCATATGCGGGGGGCACGTCCACCATATATGAAGCATCGTGCCTATATGTCCGCAGCCTCTATAACAGAGGGGGGAGGCATCCAGGAATATCCTGGAGAGCCTGGCAGGGACATAATACCACTTTGTGAAAACTTTAATATTAGCTTCTATCAAAGCGATGTTTAAGATACCTTTAGATGATCTGCTGAAGGCTTGAAACAACATATCAGGGTCCAGCTGGATGTCCAGATCGGACTCCCAAGATCGAGCGTATGCTAGGGTGTCCATTCTATCTGCCAGAGAAGTGTAAATAATGGAGATCCCGCCCTTTTGAGTTCTTAAATTCGAGCACCATTGTTCGTAAATAGTGGCTTTGGGAATGTTCAGTTTGTCATTCCATAGTGTGCGAAGGAAGTGCCAAATCTGTGATAGTCTGAATTTTTCCGAGGCTGGCATTTCTAGTTTACTCAGGCAATCACCCAATGATATGGGGCCATTTGGTGTAAAGAAATGGCCTATTCTGAAAAGACCTTTGTTCAGCCACCAGTGAAACGCATGTATATTCATCCCTGGAGGGAAATCGGGGTTATGAAATAGATGCGTGAGGGGCTTTAGGGGGGATATCAGGTGTGCATTTTTATGTAGCTGATCACAGAGCGCTAGGGAGTGAGATAATGTAGGAGCTAATATGACAGGTCTGTGTTTCAATGTTCTCCATACTAAGAAGTCAAGTGCATAATGAGAGACTGCCTGCCTCTCAAGGTAGACCCAGTAAGGCCTGAGACTCTTGGCGTATATAGCGGAAAACTGGGCCAGTTGTGCTGCCTGGTAATAAAGCCATAAGTTTGGTAGGCCTAATCCGCCTTGAGTCTTAAGTCGGAGTAGGATGTCCCTTGCAAAGCGATGTCCTCTGTTACCCAAGACAAATCCAACAACCCTGGATTGAAATTTAGTCAGGATAGATTTTTTAATAGGGATGAGGAGGGAGTGGAACAGATATAAAAGACGAGGCAATAGATTCATTTTGACCACGTTCAGTCTACCTAGCCAGGACAGGCCTTCCTTTGACCATTTATTTAGGTCCGCCTCTAATGACATGGAAGGGTAGTTGGCTGCCCAAGTGAAGGGAAAGTGTTGTTTAAGTTGGTCGATTAGTGTCGTATGGACCGATATGTTGAGGGCTACTGATTTAGACACATTGACCTTGAGCCCTGAAATGGTTCCAAATTCCTGGAGAAGTCGGAACACATTGGGGGTGGAGATTAGTGGAGAGGTCAGGAACAATAACAAGTCATCAGCAAAGAGGGCACACTTATGTTCCTCTTGGCCGCATTGGACCCCTTTGATGTTCGTATTCCTTCTTATGGCTATGGCCAGTGTCTTGATTGCGATTGCAAAAATCAAGGGCGATAGAGGACAGCCCTGTCTGGTTCATCTGTGAATGTCGAAGGACGTAGAGTAGTGACCCATTAATCACACCTGAGCTTTAGAAGTTGAGTAAAGGGTGTGTATCATTCTAAGAAATCCGGCTCCAAACCCCCAGAATCTCAAAAAGATAGGGCCACGACACAGAACCAAAGGCTTTCTGCAGGTCCAATGACAACAGGTAGCCTTCCTGAGTGGGGCCCCCGTCCCACTGGGACAGCAGAAGGGAAATCAGATCAATTGCCCTTCAAACCTGGTCCGGTCCCTGTCTCCCCGGGATGAAGCCCACCTGATCCTTGTGGATGTAACTGGATATGAAGATTAACATCCTGGTTGCTAGGATTTTTGTCATTATTTTGAGGTTGTTATTGATTAATGAGATAGGACAGTAGTTACCGACCTAGCTCTAGTCTTTACCAGGTTTGGGTATGACTGATATAAAAGCTGAGTTTGAATTGCTCAGAAGGGGGGCTCCATCCCGGAGGAAGTTGAAAAACCGGGCCATGTAAGGTCCCAGTAGTGGGCTGAATTTCTTATAATAACAGACCGAAAAGCCATCAGGCCCAGGGGCTGAGGCTAACTTCAAGGATTTAATAACTTCCAGTATTTCATCTGATGAGAAGGGTTTGTCAAGTAGCTCTTGGTGCGTTTGCTTTAGGAGGGGTAGATTAAGGTCCTGAAGGAACTTTTCTCTGGCTTTGGAATGTGTGTGAGGTGATTTTTCGTATAGGCGTGAGTAAAATTCATGGAACAAGTCCATAATTCCTGTTGGGTTCTGTGTTAAAGTGCCTATCGTGGTACGAATTTTAGGGAAAACCAAGGTGCGAGTCCGTGGGCTTAGTTTGGCTGCAAGCTTGGAGCCTATTTTGTCTTTCTGATAGTAAAAGTGTGCCCCTGTCCATCGCAGATGCTTCTCAGCTGAGGTGGTGAGAGAGAGATTCAGTTTAACTTGTACCGAGTCAAATCTTGGCCAGGCTGTCCGGGGTAGGGTTTCGTTTATGGTGCTTACTCAGCAGATGGAATTCCTCCATGAGCTGTAAGACTTCTGCCTTGCTTTCCCTTTTAAATTGAGATGAGAGCTGTAGGAGTCTACCCCTCATCACCGCCTTGTGCGCTGCCCATAGAGAGCCTGGCAAAATCGACTCAGTGTCGTTTTCAAAAAAGTATTCAGTTAAGGCTATTTCTAATAGTTTGCAGTGAGCCAGATTGCTCAAGAGCATTTCGTTGAGATGCCATCTGAAAGGTCCTCTCTCACCTGACCCCCCCCCCACCAGTGAGTCATTGTCATTATGGAATGATCAGACAAGGACGTGTCATATACCTTGGAGGATTCTACCCTTGGGAGTATGTGTGCTGGGACAAAGATGTGGTCTATCCTAGAAAAAGTAGTGTGAGGAACAGAGTAATGCATATAGTCTCTTGTTCGGGTATTCATCTCCCTCCAGATATTGATCAGGCCGAACTATTGAATGGTATGAGCTACGCGAAGGCTGCGTTTAGGAGGCCTTTTGGTTCTTGGCTTCAGGGGGTCGGATTTGTCTGAGGAGTGGTCGAATGGGGTGTTGGAGTCTCCCCCCAGGATCACAGTGCCCAAGAAATGAGGCTTCAAAGTCTTAAGAGTGGTATTGAAGAATTTGTCTTGATGTGTGTTTGGGGTATAATATGAGACAAACGTGTAAGTCCCCCCATTAATTGTTCCGGGAAAATGTGTCTCTTGGAGCAGCGCTACATCTGCCTTCAGTGTATGTAACTGTTGCATTATTTTGCATCTCTTCATGGGGGAGTTGAGGTCCTGTATGTTGTGGGAGAATATCCTGAGTTTCAAATCCGTCTGTGTGGAGTCAGTCATGGAGTGATTGTTGGTCGTCATCGGTGTTGTCCCTGGCAGATAGGGGACGACCCCGACTACTTTGTGGACTCGTCTTGCGTTCTGATAAGAAGGAGATCCAGCGAGACCCTGTATCTGAAGAAGAAGGTGGGGTGGGGGGATGGGGAGGGGAAGGGAGAAGAGGGTGGAGAAGTAGGAAATTAGATAAAGAGAGAGAGGAGTGAAAAAGAGAAGCATTAGATTAGTGCATCATACAATAATAACCCCTACCCACTAGGACCAGGAAGGGACCCATCCCTGCCTGGGCCATTACCCAGAAGAAATTCAGAATGACCCAAGGAGGTCGTATAGATCTGTCTCCGACAGGAGAAAGAACTAGGGTTCACCTATCGGAGTCAGAGGGAGGCGCACTTTGACCATTCCGGTCAACACCACTTCGGAGGTTATCGATAATATAAAATTCTTGCAGTCTAAGCCTTGTTGGCATTAAAGTGAAACATTTACAAATCTCTTTTAGACCATCCCACACCTCCCCAGCGGGCAACACGTGCCAACCAAGTATATAACAATTGAGAGCGAAAAGCTTGATGTTGGCACCCCAGTTGCCCGCCATGGGAAAGGGCGAGACAGCCACCCGGAACAATAAAGCTGGCCCTCCTAGGAGGGAATCAATGACCTATGGGGGGGGGGGGCAGGCGGTGAGGGGGTCTCTTAAAATAACATCCGCTGAAACTTGGGCTCCACTATTCCATAAGGAAAGGAAATAAAAAAGTGACTACTGCGTGGAGCTGGCTCCTCGGTCAAATAAATTTACGTTAGAACCCCCTGAACAAATAAGTATACTAGGTTAAACGAGGGAAAAGTATGAAATCCTGACATTTAGGACTGTTCATAAAAGTTTATGATATGAGAGAAAAATAAAAAAAGTTGAAACCAGGAACACAAACCGAGAAACCTGTTAAACTGTGGTGGTGCTGCACTAAGCAGCAATTGGAAGCAAACATTCCCTGAGATTTACTCAGGCTAATCAAAACGCCACTACTATGGCAACAGTTAGGCCACAATCTCAGTCCAAAAGGAAGTCAGTAAAAGGATGAGGCATGGAAAGTTCATATTCCTGCTCATGGTGGAAAGGATTCTCTTGATCTTTTGGGAAGTTGTTTCTACCACACTTGAGTTATGGGGCTCGTAGGCGATGATCTTTTGGAAGAAGGTGCTCCTCTAGTAGTGGACATTGGTGGTAATTCCTGAGTGATCAATCCGAGTTGTAATAGGAGTTGTTCCCCATCATGGAAAGAGGAGAAGCTGTATGGTTTGCTGCGGTATGTGAAGTTTAAGCAAAGCGGGAAGGCCCATCTATAGGTGATCTCTTTGCTCGCCAGGGCTTCAGTACCCATCGCTTTTGTACCGTGTATGGGGACAGATCCGCAAAAAATTTGAATCTGGTGCCCTATGAATGTCAGTTTTTCTGCCGTTCGGGATTGTTTCATCACTTCCTCTTTGACTGCATAAAAATGCGGTTTCACTATAATGTCCCCCGGAAGCCCGTCAGGGCGAGGAGGTTGTAATGCCCTGTGAGCTTTGTCAAGCTCCATGTGGTGTGCTGGAATGTTAGGGATTAAATTTTTAATGAAGTCCTGAACTGCCAGGTGGGTGTCCTTAACGGATTCTGGGAGACCCGTAATTTGGAAATTGTAACGTCTCGACCTATTCTCGAGGTCATCTATTTTGGAGGTGGCATCTCTAGTTGGTCCTGGAGCTCCTGGATCCTAGCAGTATTTTGATTTATTCTCAGAATTGCTTGGTCAGATTTTTGCTCAATCACCTCAATTCTAGCCCCTATCATAGAGGGAAAATCTGTGGGGGAGAGAGATGGATCTCTGGCCTCTGTGTCCCACGGATCCGAGCTGTGGAGCAGTTCCTGCTGTGGGGTGAGGGCTCCCCCTCCTTCTAGTGTTCCCCCTAGGAGGGATTCAGTTGAGGCAGGTGAGGGGGCCCCAGGTAGTGAGGTACTTACTGTGGCATCAGATGTTTGGGAGGGCGGTAGGGCTTCTTGATCCTGGTCAGCTATGGAGTCAGTCAGGCAGGACAGGCCTCGTGAGGAGACAGCCGCCATTTTGGGATGGCCGGTCCGTGCTGCTGCCGAGTCTAGAGCGGGGGTGAGGCTCCTCCGGGCAGAGCCTGAGGTAATTGGGCTGATGAGGAGTGTGTCCCCGGTCGGCAGGTGTGCGTGCGGGACCGGAACGAGGGCTCAGGCGGCTGCTGCGGTGTCCGTTAGACACCATCTTGGATGCTGCCATGCATGCACCCTGCGATCTGCGATTTTTATCGGGACTGTGACATTATGGCGGACACATCGGACACTTTTGACACATTTTTGGGACCATTGGCATTTATACAGCGATCAGTGCTATAAAAATGCACTGATTACTGTAAAAATGTCACTGGCAGGGAAGGGGTTAACACTAGGGGGCAATCAAGGGGTTAACTGTGTTCCCTGTTTGTGTTTCTAACTGTAGAGGGAGGGGACTGACCTAGAGGAAGTGACAGAGCGTGGTTCCTAGCTGTTAGGAACTCATGATCTGTCACGCCTCACAGAACAGGGATTTGTGTGTTTACACACACTCGTCCCTGTTCTGCCTCTCATGCCCGCGATCGCTCCTGGCCGGCGGTCATCGCAAAAGTTGGCCATGAGCATCGGCACCCCCACTGTGCAGCGGGCGCATGTGCGTGCCTCCGGCGGCGCCCACGCCAAAATATAAAATACAGTTGTCTTTCAAATGAAAGTGGGAAGCAATTTCAAAGAACGGTACACAGATAATGTATTTAGAATGACAAAAACAGTTCTGACTGGTGGAAATGGTAGCATATGTTCAGCAAGAAGTTAAGAAAGCAAACCTCAAGTGAATGGTACAAAGACTGAAAGTAGAAAGCAGTATGGAGGAACACTGATAGGCCTCTTTCACACGAGGGATACGTATGTCCGTTTTCATCCTTCCGTTTTCGGATAAAAAACGGACATACATTCATCCCTATGGAGCGTCGGATGTCAGCGGTGACACATCCGCTGACATCCGACCCCGCTCCGATCCGAAAAGTGTAACGGAGGAAAAACCTACTTTTCCATCCGTTTTCGGATCGGATCGGGTGACGACGGACACTATGGTCCGTCATCATCCGATCCCCCCATAGGGGAGAGCAGCGCTCTGACAGGTCCGTCGCTGCACAGCGTGCAGCGATGGACCTGTCATCTTCCTGCTCAGCGGGGATCGGCGGAGCGATCCCCGCTGAGCAAGCGGGTGTTCACGGGGCGGATCATCACTGATCCGCCCCGTGAGAAAGAGCCCTTAATCTAAAGATCGGCTTCCAAAGCTATAGAATTCAGTCTTTTAAATATTTGTGACCACGAATTCCCCAGTACACACTACACACTATGAGAAAAGTGGACTAACGATCAGCTGGTTTTCCTTGATGTTTCACAGCAAGTCAGAACTGAGGATAGAAATAATGTATGAAAAGTTGCATACGACAAAGGCTTTTTTTTTGTTATTTGTTGTTTCTGATCATGCGCAATTTTCATTTTCATTCGGAAATTGGAATTGGCTTTTGAAAGTTATGTACACACTATTAGAAAATCGTACAATCGTTCCTTGGAAGAAAATGTTTGCCCGACTTTCTTATAGTGTGTACGGGGGCTTTAGAATCAAAGATAAGGATATAAACAGCTGTAACTATGAACTTGAAAAAATGCAGCAAATCACTTAAAGTGGTATCACATCCAAAAGCAAACGTTTATTATATTGCAGCTTATCAACACTAGGTACCTGCTCCCCCCCCCACCACCACCAAAAAAAATGTATGTGCCAAATGTGGTAGAGGAAGGGGGAGGGGGGCTATAAAGATTTACTTTTTATCTCTTTTGTTGCATGTCACTGTGGTCCTTTATGAAAATAATGAGTGATCATAAAAAGTTAGCATCGGTTCCGTTGCACTATAAAACCATTTAGTATAGACAATAGCACCCTCTGCTGTTGCAAATGATATTGTTGCTGAACAACACACTTTTGACCACAGGGAATCAGTTACTGGTTAGGCTGGCTATACATGCCTGATATTTGCTGATGATACAAAGATAGTTAGGGCTCGTTCACACCATACGTGTATGAAAACTGATGGGAACTGAAGGGAAAACTGCACAGATTTCACTTGCAGAGATATCAGTTTTGCATCAGTTTTCATGCGCGACAGTTATGTGCCCTATTCACACCAATGTTGATGTAATTTCAGTGTTTTTCCCCTGCAGAAAACTGCATACACTTTGCAGATACCTGCACACAAAAAAATCTACACGTTGTGATGTGAACAGGGCACATAGAGAACAATTGTTTTTGCTGTGCCCTTGCAGAACACGTGCAGAAAAACTGATGTCTCTGCACCATGGTGTGAACGAGACGTTACTGTACACTGCTTGTGGCAGTTGATTTATTAGAAGGTTTACTGGTTGTTCAGCAATAGTCTTTCCATAGAAAAGGTGTAGGTCATTTCATCATTTACGCAGTACATGTGAACCTTTGGAGGTTGGGAATCAAATCTGTGGCAGGTCCACACAAGCAGGGAAGGGAATATCACCGCTCCAGGTAGGTCAGCCAAAAAATGGGATAAAACCTCTCCTCCAGTTTAGAAGCCACAGGTGCTGGCAATGCATATAGCAATAAAATAGGAAGACATTCTGGACAGCCGCACTCCAAAAATTGCCTTTTATTCAAAAAACAGGATCAAAAATACATGCCACAGCAGAACGGACAGAAAATCTGACGCGTTTCACACTATAAACAGTGTGTCAGAAGAATGTTCCTTCCTGCCATTCTGGCCGTATTCTGGCGCGCATGCGCGGCGGAATGGCGCTCCGGCGCATGCGCGGTCCGGCGCTCGCACATGCGCACTAGCGCACACCCAACGTGATCCTTTGGGCGGCCTATAAAAGGCGCTCAGAGGATCAAACAAATTGCTGGTTTGTCTCAGCTTCCTGTGTGATCTGATCCTGTTTCCTGTACCTTGTTCCTGACTATCTATTGTGACCCGGATTGTTATTGGATTCCTCTGCTCTTCTCCTAACCTTGACCTCGGCTTGTTTCAACGGATTTCCACCATTCTCCTGTGTTTGACCCTCGGCCTGTTACTTGGACTGTCTCCTGTCTCCTTGCCTGACTCCCTGCCTGTACCTGGACTATCCGTGTCTCCTAGACACCCTTCTTCAAGACCTGCAGTATAAAGTTATTGTTCCAGTGTTTGACTCCCAGCCTGGTTCTGGTCTGTCTTCCCTTTGTGTTCCAACCTGTACTCCTGCCCACCAGCATCTGCACAGCGGCTCTTATCTACAAGGACCTTCGCGCAAGATACCTACGGTCCATCGGGGTAGCCTGTGCCTCTCTGTGCCATTCACTCCCTGTATCACCTCCAGGGGGCGGACTGCGCTTAGTCGCAAGGGCGAACCGCTCTCGGCATCTCGGCCTTGGTGAGTACTATAACTGACACAGTGCTTAATCATAGCCACACAAGCACTGGCAGATCCATAATAACCTGTCCAGCTCTACCCATATATAACTAGAATAATTAATCAAGAATTGATTAAGAGGTTTTCCTATTGTCATTTCGATGAGTACGATGAGATTGGATGCTGGACATACAAGATATGTTTATGCTACCATATATCTATTTTTATGTATTTATTATTATAAGATGAAAGAGAAATTCCTTCTTCCATCCTGTACCCTAAAATATATCTATGGTCAAAATGTAAAATCGTATATTAATTTTCACATTGTATTTCAATTCTAGCCTACCCCTATCAATTTGAATGAGCCTGAAGTTTGTAAACTTCCTATGAAGATCCCCACACATTTACTTCCTTGAATTCTGTGACACGTAGTCACTATGCCCTGTAAGCAGACACTGCTGTGTCACACCTTTCACAGAGGTGATGAGAGGAGGAGTTACAGGAGGCGGAGTCTGTACAGGAATCACTGCTTGCAGACAGCAAGATACCATGGGATATGTAGTCCTTAGAAATTGAAGATAAACAGCAGATGGGAAGCTGCAAAGCATGCAGGGAATCCAGGAGGTTTGGAAAGATGACCAGCAGATAGACAGAACTCACACAATTAAAGGAGATATTTCAGCTAAGCCCATATTGTATTGTGAAATATAACTGTAAAGTGCTGTGCAAACTGTTGGCACTATATAAATCCTGTATAATAATACCTATTGTTTGTATTGTTATTAGAATCCTGATGTTATAGACTGAAATACCTTTTATATAACTTTATTATTTACTTCTTACTAACCTGTCTGCCTCAATGTTCTGCCTTCATATGCTGTCCCCCACAACCATCAACTTCCCCATATACTCCCATTCTCATCTCATTCTAATTTATACCTTTCACTTCTGGACCTCTGCAAGCTCTACACTTTTCCTCTTCATTGTAACTGACAGACTGGGTTGAATTTGCAAAGATGCAAACAGATATGAATGAGAAACCTATGAATTGACTGTGTTTTGTTTTTAAATAAAATGCACAAATTATTGTAACTTGGTTTGCTATTTTATTACATGATAATGTCTTCTAAAAATGTGCATTTCACACAGATAAATATTGCATGAAAATATTGCAATCCTGAAAGATTTTATATCCTAAATTATTATTTGTTCTTGAATGGTTTCTATAAATTTGTAACATTGAGGCCGCCAAGAGGTTTATTAAGAAGCCATGAACTGATAATAGTAATTGTAAATCGCCTCTTTTCACACTTGGCTTTATTACTAGAATGGGGATATGAAAAAGTAAAACAGTAGTTTGTGAGCATGGTTTGGAATATCTGAAATTAGATGCTGTTAGTTTGCTAGGGAAGAATATTTTTCTATAGCTTTTACTTTTTGGGAGGAGTTGTAGCTGGAGGGATGCTAACAGTGCATTTTTTTGGGAGGGGAGCAGGAAACAACCCCCCCGGGCTGCCGGTGGAGTGGCACTAGCACAACTGCCAGCCACCCCCCCTCCCCCCTATCCACTGCATATAGGGGGTGGAGAGGAGTGAGGGGACAGCGCCTGGGCGCCCCTAATGGACAGACTGCCACTGGATGTTAAACCAGGATTTAGAAGGGAGAGTTCAGGTAAAAAAATCTCTATAGTTCAGCAAGTTGGAGCTACAGACAACAGTCATGTTTGGATGGGATGTCAAGAGTTACAACCCCTCTCAGGATTTTACTACTGTCTGCACTTCCTATTGGGGAGTAAGAATGTTCTAGTGACAGTTGTCTTTCAGGTTGGATCTTCCCAAAGGAGGCACAAACAGCAATAAAAATCCCAGCCTCACAGTACTGAAATTAGGGAGAAAAATTTACAGTCATCATTAGACTTAAGTAAAATGCACTATGCCGTCATATGCTTCTGAACTCTTTTGAAATGATTTTGAGTTGCTGTGATTTGCCTTTGAGTTGCTTATGCGCTGTGGCAGAGCGTTGCCCTGCCAGGGTCTAGAAAGAGGTTGTGACCCAGAATTCTCTAACAGGCTGGTTGAGGGGCTCCAGGGAGCTTGTGTCATGCAGAGGAAACTGGCTTATTAGTTTTCTCAGTGTTTTCTAAAGACAATTTTGGGACCTGGAGCCTGGAGAATTTCTAAGTGATCCGGGTCAGATTAAATCTCCAATCCTAGATCCAGGCATTTGGAACAGCCAGCAAACTATTTGGTCAGGTGTGTGCTGGGCTGTGACCAGGATTCTGGTCTCCACCCTGGCAGACAGGAGGTCTGGCCCATGAGTCAGGAGAGCTCCACCTTGGAGAAAGGTGGGAGCCAGTGCAGCAAGAGGCTGCAAGCTGTGTGCACTGAGTTGGTGAGAAACCAGTCTGTAGGAGACAGACAAAGGCCTAAAGGGTAAGGCCAGAGCAGGTGTACTGCATGTGCAAGCCAGAAAGGCTGAGTGACTGTTTGTTTTGGAGCAAGAGTGAAATGCTGAAAACCCCTGTGAGGAAACCCTGTTAATTTGTGTTTGCTGAACTCTCTTTTGATAAAAATGGGCAAGAAAAGCTCTTAAAAAGAAGAAAAGCGAGTGCCGGTGTCCTTCAAAAGCTCTACATTTGATGCTAGTTCTCACAGCACTTACATTTTACAGGGGAGAAAAAGCAGAACACACCAAAAAGCACCTGTACATGAGCGTTTCAATTTTATGGAACAGGCTCAATTATTATGTATGCTTTTAAAAGCTAAAACTAAACCAAAGACAAAAAATAATTTAAAGGAGAAGTATAGCTTAAACTCGTTTGGCTGTACTTCTCCTATGGATCACAGGGGTGCAGTTCGTTCTGCACTCCTGTGACCCATTTTCAGCAGACAGCAGGCTGAAGCCTGCTGTTGGCTGATGTCATAGAGCTGGTCCAGGCTCAGGCAAGATCGCATGGAGTTGAAATCTGCTCACATGCCAAGACCAGCACCCAGCTCAGCCTCACGGCGATCCACTGAGAGCCTGAGAAAGCCACTTCCACCCCCTCCACAGCCCAGCGCTCCAGTGAGCAAGGAGGGGGCAGAGCAGAGAGCGGTAACTGACAGTCAACAGCTCTCTGCTCGGGGAGCTATGGGAACTGAGTGATCAGCGGTGTTTGATGGCTCCCTTCTTAGTGTTAGAGCTGGCAGGGGACAGATGCAGCCTCAGACTGACTCTGCATCCACCTAGGTAAGTATGATTGGAAAAAAAAAAACAACCCCATACTTCTTTTTTATAATGCAACTCCAGGTAAAAGTGAAATGTAATTAGTCCATTATGCATCAACTACCTTACTTTTCAGTCTTAATTCCAAACGGCTCTTCCTAGGAAATCCTGCAGTGAAGTGGATCAGAATCACAGGTTCCTCTATGAGCCAAGCTAATTTCCTACCCTGGGGACCTTATTCATTATCTTCTAGGGGGAATTGTACCTTCTCCACCCCCATGAGTTCTCCTCACCCTGAAGCCAGTGAGGGAGGACTCAGCCACTGGAATCAACACCTTTATCAATAAGATGTGGTAATAGCTTGCAGGCAGTTAAGCCGGCCATAAATAATTCGAACCATGTATGGGCATGCTGAATGTACCCAAGTTGATTGATCAATCAACTTGGGTACAACCAGCCTGCCGAATTTTACATGGTATTATTGCAATCAACTGTTATAGCCCCTAGCAATAATCACTGTGTTCCCACTTGTGGTTGCAGAAAAGAAATTTGCTCCGTCTATGGAAGGCCTTAGGAAGGACCCCAGGAAGGAAAGAGAGAAGAATTATTACATGACTATGGCGTCAGTTAACTAAAATGGGAATTATTTTTTTCTTCAACTAGGGGTTAGGAGTTGGAGTGGAGGGGGGTGCTAATATCCTTGAGTTTGGCTTTAAAATCATTTAAATATATATACGTCAGTATTTTGACGCTAAATACCGGGGTTATGGCAGCAGCTAGCTACCATAACCCCAGTATTTTTGGGAACACTGTGCATTTCTCTTTGAGATAAAAGTGGTCTCCGCGGCGTATTCACTGCAAGATCACTTTTATCGGCGGCGGGAGAGGTGCCTCCCACCACGCTTCTGTCGTCTCCGCCACTTACCTGACCTGCCGGTAGCGGCGGAAACGATCGCGTCCTTTCCCGTGGATGCCTGGCTGCTGACTGAGGGGAAGATGGCCCCTGCTTGGCACCATGGCATTGGAGGGCGGACGCGACATCAAACGTCAATTAAGCCCATAGCTCTTAAAGGAGAATTTTTAAAATTTTTTTCCAAGTGACTTTTATTTTATTTTATTTTTTTTTTATTGCATTTTAGTGTAAATATGAGATCTGAGGTCTTTTTGACCCCAGATCTCATATTTAAGAGGTCCTGTCATGCTTTTTCTCTATTACAAGGGACGCAAACATTTAAAAAAGAAAAAAAAAAACAGTGTCAAAATTAAAAAAAATGAAAAGTAAAATAAATAAGAAAATCTTTTTTTTTTTTAAAGCGCCCTGTCCCGACGAGCTTGCACGCAGAAGCGAATGCATACGCGAGTAGTGCCCACATATGAAAATGATGTTCAAACCACAAATGTGAGGTATCACCACAATCGTTCGAGTGAGAGCAATAATTCTAGCAATAGACCTCCTCTGTAACTCAAAACTGGTAACCTGTAGAAATGTTTAAACATCACCTATGGAGATTTTTAAGGGTAAAAGTTTGTCGCCATTCCACAAGTGGGCGCAATTTTGAAGCGTGACCTGTTTGGTATCAATTTACTTAGCATAACATTATCTTTCACAATATAAAAAAACAATTGGGCTAACTTTACTGTTGTCTTATTTTTTTATTCAAAAAAGTGTATTTTTTCCAAAAAAAGTGGGCTTGTAAGACCGCTGCACAAATACGGTGTGAAAAAAAGTATTGCAACGACCGCCATTTTATTCTCTAGAGTGTTAGAAAAAAATATATAATGTTTGGGGTTCTAAGTAATTTTCTAGCCAAAAAAATGAATTTAACTTGTAAACAACAAAAAAAAAGGCTTGTTCCTTAAGTTTTAACTTTGCATCCACCAAATGCCTTCACAAACTCAATTATTACCTTGTAAAAATAGCAATGATATAACTGTGCTGTTCCTTACTTTAGTAGCTTGTTATAAGGTGGGGTGGTTGCCATTTTTGTTTAGTTTACTGTGCTGTTAAATCTTAAAGAACAAAGGTGTGGGAGGGACCCAGCCATAGGTGTGCGCAGCCTATTGCATTAGGGTGTGCACTACAAAGCTCAAACCCTTTCACTTTTGAGACAGAGAAAGGGACTGAGGACAGAGATTCCCCAGTCCCTCTCTCTGTAGGTTCAGCTGCAGTGGACAGTGAATGAATGGAAAGTGCTCTGTGCAGAGCAGCTTCCTGGTCATTCACACACTGAAGCATAGTAAACAGAGTTTACTATTCTTCAGTTATGAATGAGCACAGTGAGTGATTGATCAGTACATGGAAACAAGCCGGGATCAGAGCCATAAGAAAGGCCAAGAAAAGGCATGTGGGAGACTCCCAAAATGTATGGAGTAAAGTGCTCTGGTTTGATGAGACTAAAATTGAACTTTTTGGCCATCAAAGAAAACGCTATGTCTGGCGCAAACCCAACACATCACATTACCCAAAGAACACCATGCCCACAGTGAAACATGGTGGTCGCAGCATCATGCTGTGGGGATGTTTTTCAGCAGTTGGGACTGGGAAATGGTCAGAGTTGAGGGAAAGATGGATGGTGCTAAATACAGGGATATTTTTGAGCAAAACCTGTACCACTCTGTGTGTGATTTGAGGCTAGGATGGAGGTTCACCTTCCAGCAGGACTATGACACCAAACACACTGCTAAAGCAACACTTGAGTGATTTAAGGGGAAACATGTAAATGTGCTGGAATGGCCTAGTCAAAGCCCAGACCTCAATCCAATAGAGAATCTGTGGTCAGACTTAAAGATTGCTGTTCACAAGCGCAAACCATCCAACTTGAAGGAGCTGGAGCAGTTTTGCAAGGAGGAATGGGCAAAAATCCCAGTGGTAAGATGTGGCAAGCTCATAGAGACTTATCCAAAGCGACTTGGAGCTGTGATAGCCGCTAAAGGTGGCTCTACAAAGTATTGACTTTAGGGGGGTGAATAGTTATGCACATTGACTTTTTCTATTATTTTGTCCTATTTGTTGTTTGCTTCACAATAAAAAAAACATCTTCAAAGTTGTGGGCATGTTCTGTAAATTAAATTATGCAAATCCTCAAACAATCCAGTTGTGAGGCAACAAAACACGAAAAATGCCAAGAGGGGTAAATACTTTTGCAAGGCACTGTATGTTTTTGGTTTTAACATGACAGAATGTGGAAAATTTCAAGGGGTATGAATACTTTTTCAAGGCACTGTAAATATATATTGTGACAATACAGTTCCCTGTCATGGTGTTCAACGGGATTCTCAACATTGTAGGTTGTGGGGCTCCAGGATGCTTATTTTATTTGGAGGAAACGTTTTTTTCAGTTTCCCCAGTGATTTGCAGAATCTGGTTTGGGACCTGGAGCTTGAATATTTTGTAGTGATCTGGCTGGGATGAAATCTCCAGTCCTGAGACCAGGATTTAGGAATAGCTAGAATGCTGATTGTGCAGGTGGGTTCTGCACTCTTTGGAGAGTCAGGACCAGGATGCTGGGCTCCATCCTCCTGAGGAGTCCATGTGGGTGTAAGAGAGCAGCCAAAAGCTTACATGTGTGTACAGTGCCATCAGCAGACAGATGACCCAAGCCTGTGGGCTGGAGCAGCAAGGAAGCTGTGAGAGTGCTAACCGAGGTACAGTGTTTGTGCTAACCGAGGTACAGTGTTTGTACGTGAATACAGGGACACTGTTATGCCCCGTACACACGGTCGGATTTTCCGATGGAAAATGTCCGATCGGACCGTGTTGTCAGACATTCCGACCGTGTGTGGGCTCCATCGGACATTTTCCATCGGATTTTCCGACACACAAAGTTTGAGAGCAGGCTATAAAATTTTCCAACAACAAAATCCGATCGCGTCAATTCCGACGTGTGTGGCCAGTTCCGACGCACAAAGTGCCACGCATGCTCAGAAGAAATTCCGAGACGGAACAGCTCGGTCTGGTAAAATTAGCGTTCGCAATGGATACAGCACTTTCGTCACGCTGCAATGTAAAAAATGGTTTAATACAGCGCACTCTCTTCTTCTTCTGTGAGAAGAATGAAGTAGTTTTGCTGCTCATATTCACACAGACTTCTCTCAAACTTCTTTCTTTATTATCTTTATCTTTCTTTATTATTTATCGTGATTCCCTCAATATATTTTGATTTGTCACATCTGACAAAAATTTTTTTTTTGTTGTTTTATTTATTTATTTATTTTTAAAGGCTGTTTTTTGTCTTTTTTTGGGTTTGTATTTTTTTCAAGGCTGATCTTTTTTTAATTTTATTTTTAGTTTTACTCCCTAATATTTTTGTGTGTGTTTTGTGTGTCAAGTTACCACAACACCATTGATATCTTATATTATTTAATCTCAAGAAGGTTGCTTGGTGTTGGTGTCCCTTGTTAATTTCACATTGTATTTTTGAAATGTACCTGAATCCTCACAAACTGTCCTTTTTTAAGGAAAACACACTTAGGCAAGTATAATTGAAACAAAAAATCCTTTATTAAGGGCTCAGAACCAAACAAAGAGGGAGGCAACGCTGGAGAAACATCAGAAATTGGCGAAGCCTTGGACCCCCAGGGCAGACATCAATTATTTAAGATCAAAATTGGTGGCCTGAGGAGTCCATATCTAAGGGAGTGCAGTCTGGTCCAGAAGTCCCAGAGATCCGGAAAACAGCAGATAACATCTGTGTCCCCAGGCTGTGGTACTACAAGAGGCTGCATCTTTTGCCAGACCAGACTGGACCCAGGGTCATCACTCTCTGGTCTTCTTTTCACGCTTCCTTCCACGCTGTGGCTCTGGTGTTGGAGATGTGGCAGGAGGAGGAGTAGGCCCTGGAGGAGGAGGAGGAAGAGAAGGAGGAGGAGTAGTAGGACCTGGAGGAGGAGGAGGACTATGTGTGAGGTCACAAATGTGGGTAGCAGATGTTATTTGGCCCCTCAACCCCTTATTGAGAGCTTCCAAAATTAAGGACTCACACAGGAGTCGTTGGCCCTCCTCCATCTGCAGCATTTTGCAGGCAGTTAAGCAAGCAAAGTCCTCCTCCACACTGTGGGGGCTTCTCAGGGCCTCTGTAGCCTTCCAAAATAGGCCTACGGCAGCC
The DNA here is from genome assembly GCF_042186555.1 of Aquarana catesbeiana. Classification (NCBI taxonomy): domain Eukaryota; kingdom Metazoa; phylum Chordata; class Amphibia; order Anura; family Ranidae; genus Aquarana; species Aquarana catesbeiana. The sequence goes on along the minus strand of NC_133327.1, from coordinate 361,910,846 downwards.
TCCTCCAGGTTACTCCTCTTCCTGCCACTTTGTCTTTGAAGGTGTAGGGGAGGGACCTGGATATCAGGCAGCCTGCTTGGCCCGGGCACCTCCTGGCTGAGACTTCCCTGTGTATGAAAAAGGGACATGGTTTTAGTTTTTGCATCATCAATCACAATCATAAATTAGTACTCCAAACTAACATCTAGTTAACATCATTGATTGGACAACCAGAAATATTTAGAGGAATGCTATACCTGGCTCAAGCTGGGCTCCTCCACATGTTGATGCCTGGAAGGCCCAGGTTGGGCGTCAGAAGCCTCAGCTGGGGGGGGGGGGAGGAAGCGTGGAAGGAAGACTGGAGAGTGCTGGCCTGGGTTCAGTCTGACCTGCCAGAAAATGCAGCCTGTCATAGTACCACAGCCTGGGGACATAAATGTCATCTGCAGCTCCGGATCTCTGGGAATCCTGGACCTTCTTGTGCTCCCTTAGATAAGTGCTCCTCAGGCCACCAATTTGGATCTTCAAATAGGTGATGTCTGCCGTGGGGATCACCGTCTTCACAAATTCCAGCAATTGATCCAGCGCTGCCTTCCACTTTGTTTGGTTCTTATATTCAGGGTGGCTTATCTCTCACAGACAAGGCAGCTCCCTGAACATATCAATGAAGATTGGCATAAAGTCCTTATCTTTCAAGATATCCATTTTCACTGCAAGACACAACATAAGACAAACCCTAATGTCAGCCTAAAGTCTTCTAAACTTGTGCAAATACAAGCCTCAATCTAGAAGCAGTATAGGCCCAATGTTAAATCTTACCTTCGTTATCACGATCGGCGCCTCCGTTACTCCTTCCTCCGCTCACAGATCGTATGTACTACGCACGCGTGTTCCGCTTTATAGACACTGCGCATGCATGAAACTCCGCCCACCCCTGACGTTCTTTCTAGTCTATTCCCCACCCCTTCTCGTTCGGCGCAGTGGGGAAGAGCACATGGCGGAGTCAGAGCAGGTGTCTGATATTTACACCAACGAGGAGGAGGATAGCCCGGAGCCTGGAAAGTATGGACCTTACCCCAACCCCAATGTCCGAAAGGCCAAGATCATGGCGAAAGTGGTCAAAAGTCTGCACCGGAATTTCGGGGTACGTCGATCGAAAGATCAGCTCAGGAAGCGGTGGTCGGACCTGAAATTAAGAGAACACAAGCAGTACAGAAAGATCCGGAGAGTGCTGCAAAAAAGTAAGTAGTTGTGCTGTGTTCCTATTCTTTTTGTCTTTATTACGTTCGCGCTGCTCCATGTTCTTTTCTTAACTGTTAATCCAGTTTAAAATGTCAACTTTCATGTTCATGGGCACATTATTCGTTCGTATCAAACATTTTTCTTTCGGCCTATAAAACACCATTGTTTGGGCCATATGCATTTGCCAACATTTTTTAGGGCCTTCTTGTCTGAAAATAATTTGGTTGTGTAGATGTGTTTGTTAATAAAATGAAATGCAAACTAGATTCTGTGTAAGGAGAGGACACTCAGCAGCTGTTTAGACATCTGGACGCCGGAGCACTAGTGTGGGACACAAGAACACCCTTTTTATTAGGGGGCCCACACAGGTGCTCCAGTGTATACTATAGGGGTGTCTCCATCTGTGAAGCTTGTACAAAACAGGTAAAGTATTGAAGCTTGACAAAGGACACAAAAAATTCTACATCTTGGAACTCAAAATAGACAATTGTACCCCACTTCCAAGCAATGTTTCATATTTATAGTTCTTCCCTCAAATATCTGTGTGCTAAGTATACAAATTTTTTTTTTACATAGGGGAGAAAAGACTCGGAGGACACCCCTCATCCGAGGAGACCAGAGCCTCCCACCTCTGGAAGAAGGGGAAATCCAATCAAGACAAGAAGAGCAGGAGGAGGAAGACGTGGTGGAAATTGGCACCACAACAGGTGAGTGTCTGCGACCACAGGCTCAGGTAAGAGATGGATGCCGGCATATTTATAATACATGGTGTGTTTTTGTTTCTATCTTTTTAGGTGATCGTGATGTTGTGGATCCAGATCCTTTCACCTCGGAAAGTGCACAGATCCTGATTGAGGAGATCATGGGGTGTAATAGGGACTTGGAAAACATCAAGAAAAACATCAATGATGTTCTTCAAAAAAATAAGAACATCATTGATGTTTTGGGGAGAGTTTAAAACCCCTCCAAATCCCTTTGTTTTATGGTGTACTACAATTTTTACATTTTTTGTCAAATAGTAGAAAAGCCAAATTTTGAAGATGCACACAGCGTGTCAACATGTGCTATCTGCCATCACGGCAGATCAATGGACGCGTTTTGGGGGTGCAACCCCTTCTTCAATAATAAAGTAGCTGAGAGGAAGGGGTTGCTCCCCCAAAACACGTCCCTTGATCCCCCGTGATGGCAGGTAGCACATGTTGACATTCGTAAATTTGTGTGCATCTTCAAAATTTGGCTTTTCCGGGGGGTGACTTCACCCCTTCTGAATGCAATATCAAACACAGTTCCTAAATACTCATGTCTGATATTGCCTTCAAGTTCTACCAAATGTGAACTTTGTAAGTTCAAGATTTGTGTCTTTCTTGTTGGTTTTAAACATGCCTGTTTTATCTTAAATGGACATTTCTACTTTTTCTAATGCCACCCCAAAAATTGTTATACAACAAACATGTTGGTTTGTTTTAAAAACATTTTCTAAATGCACATGTGATTGTGCTGGTATTAAAAAGATTGTTAATCAAGAATGTGTGGATTATTGTCTCAATGCTCCAACACTTTTGTGGTGATTTCTGTGACATGGGGGTTATTTCCTAAGGGCAAATCCACTTTGCACTACAAGTGCAGTTTCAACTGCACTTGTAGTGAAAAGTGTCTTTGCCTTTAGTAAATAACACCCAACAATGCTTTGTAAGGTTACACAATCACGCCATTTTCAGGACTCCACACATTTCTGTCAGGGTCAGCTAAAACAAACACAAGCAGTAAATGTCACCAAAGATTTGCTTAATTATTTTTTTTATTTGAAAAAGGTTTCACACATTGTCTGGCATATTGATAGCCCCTCTACCCGCAAAGAATTCAAGGTATCTTAGCTGGACATCACGGGCACTCAGGGAGGGCAAGCCAGGACGGCCACTTTCAAGCGCCGTCAGGGTTGGTTCATTTTGAATTCCAGCCTCAGGCCCAACTGAGCCAGCATAGTTGGCAGAATGTTGCTGTAAGAAGTTGTGTAGAACACAGCACGCCAGGATAATGTGATTCAGTTTGTACTCCGCCATATGTATGGGTGTAAGAAATAGGCAGAACCGGCTGGCCATGATTCCAAACGTGTTCTCCACCACTCTTCTGGCTCTGGCCAGCCGGTAATTAAAAACCCTCTGGTCCGGGGTGAGGGTCCTCATCGGGAATGGCCGCATAAGATGGTCCCCCAGCGCAAAAGCTTCATCCGCAACGAAGACGAATGGGAGTCCTTCCACATTGTCTTCTGGAGGTGGCAAGTCCAAGCTGCCATTCTGGAGATGCCTGTAGAACTCTGTTTGGGCGATGACTCCACCATCGGACATCCGATCATTCTTCCCCACGTCCACATACAGAAATTCATAAGTAGCCGACACCACCGCCAACATCACAATACTTTTGAACCCCTTATAATTATAATAGTATGACCCCGAGTTGGGTGGTGGGATGATGTGGGCATGTTTCCCATCAATTGCCCCTCCGCAGTTAGGAAAGTCCCACCGCTGGGCAAAGTGGGAGGCCACAGTCTGTCATTCCTGTGGCGTGGAAGGAAACTGTGGAGGAAAACATAAAAAAAATAGTCTTTTTGCACATAAACATGGAAAGCAGATTAGACACAAACATTCTTGGCCAACATCAAGATAACATTGATTTATGGGAATTTTTAAAGACCAAAGTATAAGGTACACCTATCATATCCCCCCCCCCCCTCATGGGCCATTTCTAACATTATAGGGGAGGAGCTCTTGGACAGGTAACCCTCTCCACTTCATTGAGAGATGAATGCCTAAATAATGTGTATTACTTGGAACAGCCCCTCCTTAGTTACACTATTGGCAGCCCACTGGACAGGTAAGAAGTGTCATAATACAAAGATATAAATACACACTGTACACATTTGAGCACATTTGGACATTCTGCTATTACCTATCAAGATAATAATAGGATGCAAAAACTTTAAACAGTACCATTTGAAATTATACAGGCAGGCCCTTGCACTACATGCTTTGGGGAATTCATCCATAAATATGACCACAAAAGAGATGGGTATAGTGTGTATGGGTTTGGCAAAGTCAGCAGATAGATGATTGAGGATAGCTAGAGAATTGGTATCAGCTGACTTAGCAGTTGGGGGGCGGGAGGGTTCCAAATGATTTGCAGAACCCTCAAAAAAAACCTGGCACTCTGCCTGAATTTAAAGCACAAATCAGATTTCAATACATTTTAGGGGGTGTTTGGGGTAAAGCACTACTATGGAGCTGATAAAATACATTGTTAAGTGACTACATGAAGTGAATATAGGACCAGGAGACCATGCTGGGGAGGTAAGTGAAGGCAAATATGTATGAAGGACAACAAAAACAATTACAGAAAAATGCAGCATGCATGAGAACAAAGGGGACAGTCACAGCATATTCCAATCAGGGTAATTAGGGAATGAGGAAAGAAATACAATATATTATCAAACATTAAATACAATAAAATGTGATATTAAAGGATAAATCTTACCTTAATATACTCCTTCTGCAGGACCTGTATGATGGCAGAACAGGTCTCTGGGATAATGATCCCCAGAGCCTGGGGGGAGATGCCTGTTGAGAACTTCAAGTACTGCAGGCTTCTCCCCGTCGCCAAGTACCGCCGGGCTGGCGACGAGCCTCTGCTCCGGAGTGATGGCTTGCCTCATGCAGGTATCCTGCCTGCTAATATAGGGTGTCAGCAAAGCCAACAAACGGTGAAATATGGGGTCTGTCATCCGGAGAAAGTTGCTGAAATCATCAGGATTATTCTCACGGATCTCACGGAGCAAAGGCATATGACAGAACTGGTCATGCTGAAGCAACCAATTCTTGGTCCATGAACTCCTCCCCACCCTGTTCATGGACTGGACTTGTGTCAAGGTCAGGACCCCAACACCAAGCCCCCGCACAGCACGAACTCTACGAGGAGTACGTATATGCAACATGGCTAGAAAATGGTCAGCTGCTCAGAACGAAGTAACAGAACGCACTGAAGAACAGCAAGGCCTGTGAAGAGCGACCTGAAAAACAGTAATGAATGAACAAGAACACAATGACAAAGTCACGCATAGCTTGCTTGCACGCACTAAAGAGCAGATACAAACCCACAAGCACAAACTGAACAGCAGAAAACGATCTGAAAACCACGAGTCTGAAAAAGCGCGAATCGTCTCTCACCAAACTTTTACTAACTCGAGATTATCAAAATGAGCCCAAAGGGTGCCGCGCTTGGTTCTGAACTGGCTTTTTCTAGTCTCGTCGTATGTGGTGTACATCACCGCGTTCTTGGCGATCGTAAATTCCGACAACTTTGTCCGACCGTGTGTACGCAAAACAAGTTTGAGCCAACATCCGTCGGAAAAAATCCTAGGATTTTGTTGTCGGAATGTCCGATCAATGTCTGACCGTGTGTACGGGGCAATATAGGGTCAATAGGACCGACCAAGGCAAAAAGCCTGAGCAACAGTGCTGCTAAAGAGAGCCAGGAGGCTGAATCTGACTTACTTTGTTTTTGCATTGATTGTGGCTACCCCTGCATGGGCAATGGTTTGCGTTATTGGGCATTTTTTTTTCCTTATTAATAAAAGTGGGCCAACAAGCCCTTAAACGGCATGACTGGCGTGGACTCTGGTAAGCTCTACACCCAACGGTTACAATATACTGTATATATAAGAGAGAGCCAGTAAAGTATAGCTGTTAGTGTAAGAATTATTTTGTAGCAAATAAAAGGAAAATATACAAAATATACAGTTGTGCTCATAAGTTTACTTACGCTGGCAGAATTTATGATTTCTTGGCCATTTTTCAGAGAATATGAATAATAACATAAAAACTTTTCTTTCACTAATGGTTTGTGTTTGGCTTAAGCCATTTATTATCAATCAACTGTGTTTACTCTTACTTTTTAAATCATAATGGCAACAGAAACTACCCAAATGACCCTAATCAAAAGTTTACATACCCCCAGTTCTTAATACCGTGTATTGCCCCTGTTAACACCAATGACAGCTTGAAGTCTTTTGTGGTATTTGTGGATGAGGCTCTTTATCTTCTCAGATGGTAAAGCTGCCCATTCCTCTTGGCAAAAAGCCTCAAGTTCCTGTAAATTCTTGGGCTGTCTTGCATTAACTGCACATTTGAGATCTTCCCAGAGTGGCTCAATGATATTGAGGTCAGGAGACTGAGATGGCCACTCCAGAACCTTCACTTTATTCTGCTGTAGCCAATGACAGGTCGACTTGGGCTTGTGTTTTGGATCATTGTCATGTTGGAATGTCTAAGTACGTCCCATGCGTAGCTTGCTGGCTGAGGAATGCAAATGTTCCTCCAGTATTTTTTGATAACATACTGCAATGTGCCAACAATTTTGACCAAATTTCCTGTGCCTTTGTAGCTCACATATCCCCAAAACATCAGCGATCCACCTCCGTACCTTTCATCATAGGCCTTGTTGACTTCTCTCCAAATGTAGCGTTTCTGGTTGTGGCCAAAAAGCTAAATTTTGGTCTCATCACTACAAATGACTTTGTGCCAGAAGGTTTGAGGCTTGTCTCTGTGCTGTTTGGCGTATTGTAAGCGGGATACTTTGTGGCAATTAATGGCTTTCTTCTGGTGACTCGACCATGCAGCCCATCTTTCTTCGACCATGCAGCCACACCACATGTTTTCAGAGTCCCGTATTTCACCTGAACTTATTTGTGGGTTTTTCTTTGCATCCCGAACAATTTTCCTGGCAGCTGTTGCTGAAATTTTAGTTGGTCTACCTGACCGTGGTTTGGTTTCAACAGAACCCCTAATTTTCCACTTCTTGATTAGAGTTTGAACACTGCTGATTGCCATTCTCAATTCCTTGGATATCTTTTTATATCCCTTTCCTGTTTTATACAGTTCAACTACCTTTTCCCACAAATCCTTTGACAACTCTTTTGCTTTCCCCATGACTCAGAATCCAGAAAAGTCAGTGCAGCACTGGATGAAAGATGCAAGGGTCAGTCAGGAGTCCAGAAACGCATTGACCTTTTATATACACACGCTGTCATGAAAGACGTCCCGTTAGTTCAGCCGTCGGCGGAAGATCGGTTAACAGAACTACTGTCAGTAGAGCCGGAGGACGCGTTAGGAGGCGCGTTGACGCGAACGGACGCATGCGGGTGCGCGCTAATACGAGTGGGTGTATGCGGGTACACGGTGAGACGAACGGGCACGTACGATCAGTACTCGGGCGTGCACGTGTGCACGCGGCGGCGCGCAGACGTGCAGTGTGACAGCTTTTGGCGCCATTAGGCCTATTTAAGGGTGCCTGTCAGCATGCTTCCTTGCTGTCCAGTCTACAGCGTTCCCTGTGACCCTAAGCTTCCAGTATACCTGTTTACCTGATTCCTGTTACCCGGCTTGTTCCTGACTTCTCCTGTTTGCTGCCAGTCCCCGACCTCGGCTTGTCTGACGATTCTCCTGCCTCATCCTTCAGTTATTACCTGCCTGTCTGTTGCCGACCCGGTCCGTGCCCTGACTACTCTCCTGATTCCGTTTTGTACCTGCTCTGCTTGCCTGTGTTTGACCCGGCCTGTCTGACTTTGCTAGTGCTTCCAGTGGTACTACAGAACACCTCCCTGCTGCCTGCTTGTTCATGGGTTTCTGCTAGCTGCAGTGCTTCTCTATCCAGTCAACAGTTCCAGTGTTCCTGCCAAGAGTTCCGGTTCATCTACCAGTTGTTCCAGTGCTTCAGTTGTACTACAGAACACCTCCCTGTTGCCTGGGCCCCCTGCGCTCTTGAGTCCCTGTCTTCTCTATCAGGGGCTCTCGAACCAGAGGCACACGAGAGGCTACTCCTTGCATTCTGGGCTCCCCCACCAGGTACGTGACAGTACCGGACAGCCATGTCTGAGCCCACGCAGGGAGCCTCTCCCATGGATGAACTCTGCCGCCATCTTGCTGGACTTACCCAGGCAGTAAAAAGCCTACAAGAAGGCTACACCCAGCTGGAAGGCCGAGTCCAGGCCCTAGCAGCTTCTACACCTCCAGTATCCGGGACTTCTGCTTCACCATCAGTGGTCATGTTGCCGCCTGAACCTAGGGTCCCCACGCCTGAAAGATTTTCGGGTAACCGGAGCAAATTCAGGTCCTTCCGCAACTCGTGTGAGCTCTTTTCTGCCCTTCAGCCAAGGACTTTCTCCCTGGAAGCCACCAAGGTGGGGTTCGTGATCTTGTTGCTGACCGGCGAGCCCCAGTCCTGGGCCCATCGCTTATTAGAAAAGAAAGATACCTCACTTGATACCCTGGATACCTTCTTTCAGGCTATGTCATTACTATATGAAGACCCACAGCTGACCGCCACGGCAGAGGCAGCCTTGCACACCCTACAGCAAGGCCGCAGACCTGTTGAGGACTATGTGTCAGAATTCAGACCCTGGAGTTCCGACACAAACTGGAACAACGCCGCCCTATGGTATCAGTTCCGTATGGGCCTCTCAGAAACCTTGAAGGATGAACTAGCCCGAGTGGGCATTCCTGAGACTTTAGAGGACCTTATAGACCTTTCCATCCAAATAGACAGACGCTTGAGAGAACGACGTACGGAGCGATCTTCTGGTCCTGCTCGTCCTGTCTGGATGCTGCCCCGGGTGCCTAGTTCTCCCCACACCGCTCCTCCAGCTTCTACTACCATGACCTCAGATACACCGGAACCAATGCAGCTGGGACTCTTACGGCCATCCCTCACTCCTGAAGAGCGTCAACGCCGTCGGGCTGGTAACCTGTGCCTATATTGCGGGGAACCCGGACACTTTGTACGAACATGCCCGGCCGAGCTTCGTAAGTGCCTCTCTGTCTCTCCTGCTCTTACCCCAGCTGCACTGAATAATATGTCTCACCTGGCTGTTCCGCTTCTTTTACAGCTCCCAGGAGGGAATATACCAACCAGCGCTATCATTGATTCCGGGGCCTGCAGTGGCTTTATAGACTTGTCCTTCGCTTCCAGACATCACATTCCCATCCGGCCCAAGGTGAAAGGACTTTCCGTATATCTGGCCGATGGTTCTACCCTCAGATCAGGACCAGTAACCCAGGAAACAGTAACCATGCTCACCACCATTGCTGGCACTTTGTCTGGATGTCATTGAATCTCCTTTATTCCCCATCATATTGGGCATGCCATGGCTCAAGGCCCATAACCCACAAGTTGACTGGGCCTCAGGGAAAATTGAGTTTCCCTCCTCTTATTGCCACCAACACTGTCTACCAGAAGTTACTCAAGCTCCCTCTGCCCTGTTGTGCATGGAAACTGATGCCGAGACCCGTCAAGTTGTACCCGAAGTCTACCATAGCTTTCTGGACGTTTTCAGTCAAAAAGGGGCCGAGACCCTTCCTCCCCACCGGCCATATGACTGTTCGATTGAGCTTCTCCCAGGGGCAGAGATTCCTTTTGGGAGAATATTTCCTTTGTCAGAGTTAGAACTAGGAGTATTAAAAACTTACATTGACGACAATCTAAAGAAAGGCTTCATGCAACCCTCCACGTCCCCGGCAGGAGCAGGAATCTTTTTTGTGGAAAAGAAAGACCATTCATTGCGCCCTTGTGTGGATTATCGGGCACTCAATAAAATCACGATCAAGAACCGTTATCCCTTACCATTAGTGCCAGAACTTTTTCAGAGGCTGGGGTCTGCAGTAGTGTTTTCTAAATTAGATCTTCGGGGTGCCTACAACCTTGTCCGCATTCGCAAAGGGAGACGAATGGAAGACTGCTTTCCGTACCCGGTTTGGGCACTTCGAATATTTAGTCATGCCTTTCGGACTTTGTAATGCTCCTGCTACATTTCAGCATTTTGTAAATAACATTTTCAGAGACTACCTTGACCTGTTTGTTGTTATTTATCTAGATGACATTCTAATCTTCTCCTCTTCCTAGTTGAACACCGTGAACATGTCAGAAACGTTTTGACCCGACTTCGCCTGCACGGCCTTTACGCCAAGCCTGAGAAATGTGTCTTCAAGCAGGAGAGTATTCAGTTCCTTGGTCTTATTATCTCTGTGGAAGGCATCAAAATGGATCCTCAGAAGGTCTCCGCCATTCTGGACTGGCCCGCTCCTACTGACAAAAAAGGGATTCAACGTTTCGTGGGATTTGTGAATTTTTATAGAAAATTCATCAAGGGATTCTCCACCATCATTTCTCCCATTACAAAATTAACCCAACAGGGCCTCAAGTTCCACTGGTCTACGGAAGCTCAGATGGCCTTTACTACACTGAAGGATCTGTTTGTCTCAGCCTCAGTTTTAAAACATCCTGATTCCACGTTACCCTACATCCTGGAGGTGGACGCATCGGAGATAGTGGTCGGTGCAGTACTCTCCCAAAGACAGGGGCCTAGGGCTCTTCTGCACCCAGTCGCTTTTTTTTCCCGTAAATTATCGGAAGCAGAAAAGAACTATGATGTGGGTGATCAAGAATTGTTAGCGATCAAAGCTGCGCTGGAGGAATGGTGATACCTGTTAGAGGGAGCAGCCCACCCGATTCTTGTTTATACAGATCACAAGAATCTAGAATATTTAAAGACTGCCAAGAGGTTGAAACCACGACAGGCCAGATGGGCACTGTTCTTTACTAGATTTTCTTTCCATATTACCTACCGTCCCGGGTCAAAAAATATCAAGCCTGACGCTCTGTCACGAATGTACAGTGATTCGGAAGCACCTTCTCCGCCAGATACCATCTTGTCCTCAGGGAACTTTCTGTTACTCCAAGGGGATCTACTGTCACAGATCAAGCAAGCCTCCAGGAACGTTTCCACTCCACCTGATACAACCCTACAGGCCAGAGATGATCTTCTGTGGTTTAAGGATAGGATCTTCGTACCTCAGGAGGTGCGAATGGCAGCTCTTAGTTCTTGCCATGACCATATGTTAGCCGGCCATTTCGGAGTACATAAGACATCTAAACTTCTTCAACACACGTTCTGGTGGCCATCATTAAGAAAGGACTGCAAGGACTACGTGGAAGCATGTGTCACCTGTATCCAAAATAAAGGTAGCAAGTCTAAAGCCTGGGGCCTGTTAAAACCACTATCTGTCCCGGAGAAGCCATGGAGGATGATCTCCATGGATTTTATTGTCGAGTTGCCACCCTCTGAAAGCTACACTACGATCTTCGTAATAGTGGATAGATTATCCAAGATGGCACATTTCCTACCAATGAAAGGTACCCCTACTGCTGCTGAAACTGCCAGGACATTTATTAAGGAGGTGGTGAGGCTTCATGGCATCCCTGCCAATATTACTTCTGATGGGGGGGGGGGTACAATTCACCTCTAGGTTTTGGAGAGCTCTTTGTGAATCCCTGAAAATTGATCTTGCCTTCTCTTCTGCCTATCACCCCCAAACAAATGGCCAGACGGAGAGAACGAATCAGACGCTGGAGCAGTATCTGCGCTGCTTTTCCTCGTTCTCCCAGGATGATTGGGCTCCGCTTCTTCCCCTTGCCGAATTTGCATACAACAACTCTGTTCATTCTGCTACAAAACAAACACCATTTTTTGCAAATTATGGGTTCCATCCTCTGTTCTTGTCCACTAACATTCCGGAGTGTCCAGTACCAGCTGTTCAAGAAAACCTAAACTTCTTCGAATCAAATAATAAGCTTCTGCAAGAGACTATGGCAAGGACCCAGAACTACAACAAAGAGGTGTTTGACAAGAAGAGAAGGGGGGAGCTTGATCTTAAACCTGGAGATTTGGTTTGGCTATCCACTTTGAATCTAAGATTGGCTTGTCCTTCCAAAAAATTGGGTCCCAAGTTCGTGGGTCCTTTTCCAGTGCCAAGAAAAATTAATAATGTGGCCTACGAACTAAGCTACCAGAATCATTCCGGATTCACCCGGTCTTTCATGTTGCCCTACTCAAACCTGCAGTTCCTGATCCTTTTGTCAACCGGAGGGTCGATCCCCCTGAACCCGTGATCATTGACGGAGAAACCGAATATGAGGTTGAGTCCATTCTGGATTGTAGGAAGAGACGTAATCAAGTCCAGTTCTTGGTAAAATGGAAGGGGTATGGGCCTGAGGAAAACTCCTGGGAGCCGGAGTCCAACATTCATGGTAAGAGGTTGATTCTTGCCTTTAAAAGATCTCATCCAAGTAAGATGGCACAGTTGGGCATCCGGAGGCTGCCCCTTGGGGGGGGGCAATGTCATGAAAGACGTCCTGTTAGTTCAGCCGTTGGCGGAAGATCGGTTAACAGAACTACTGTCAGTAGAGCCGGAGGCGCATTGACGCGAACGGACGCATGCGGGTGCGCGCTAATACGAGCGGGTGTACGCGGGTACACGGTGAGACGAACGGGCACGTACGATCGGTACTCGGGCGTGCACGTGTGCACGCGGCGGTGCGCAGACGTGCAGTGTGACAGCTTTTAGCGCCATTAGGCCTATTTAAGGGTGCCTGTTAGCATGCTTCCTTGCTGTCCGGTCTACAGCGTTCCCTGTGACCCTAAGCTTCCAGTATACCTGTTTACCTGATTCCTGTTACCCGGCTTGTTCCTGACTTCTCCTGTTTGCTGCCAGTCCCCGACCTCGGCTTGTCTGACGATTCTCCTGCCTCATCCTTCAGTTATTACCTGCCTGTCTGTTGCCGACCCGGTCCGTGCCCTGACTACTCTCCTGATTCCGTTTTGTACCTGCTCTGCTTGCCTGTGTTTGACCCGGCCTGTCTGATTTTGCTAGTGCTTCCAGTGGTACTACAGAACACCTCCCTGCTGCCTGCTTGTTCGTGGGTTTCTGCTAGCTGCAGTGCTTCTCTATCCAGTCAACAGTTCCAGTGTTCCTGCCAAGAGTTCCGGTTCATCTACCAGTTGTTCCAGTGCTTCAGTTGTACTACAGAACACCTCCCTGTTGCCTGTTGTTCCTGAGTTCTTGCCAGTGGATCCAGTGTTCCTGTCAGTCCTCCTGCTGCTGCACCAGAGGTCCGGATCAACTCTACACCTGCCACTTACCAAGCACTTGTGGCCCCCTGCGCTCTTGAGTCCCTGTCTTCTCTATCAGGGGCTCTCGAACCAGAGGCACACAAGAGGCTACTCTTTGCATTCTGGGCTCCCCCACCAGGTACGTGACACACGCTAATTACAAGCAAACAGATCACAGGTGAGGATGGTTATCTTTAATAGCCATTCAAACCACTTTGTGTCAACTTGTGTAAATGTTATCAGGCCAAAATTACCAGGGTATGTAAACTTTTGATCAGGGTCAATTTGGGTAGTTCCTGTTGTCATTATGATTTAACCCTTTCATGACTAAGCCTATTTCTGACATTTGGTGTTTACAAGTTAAAATCCGTATTTTCTGCTAGAAAATTACTTAGAGGCCCCAAACATTATATATATTTTTTAGCAGAGAATCTAGAGAATAAAATGGCGATTGTTGCAATATTTTATGTCACACGGTATTTGTGTATTGGTGTTTTAAACGCAAATTTTTGGGAAAAGGGACACTTTCATGAATTTAAAAAAAAAAACAAACAGTAAAGTTAGCCCAACTTTTTTGTATAATGTGAAAGATGATGTTACACCGTAAATAGATACCAAACATGTCAGGCTTTAGAATTGTGGGCCGGGAGCCCTGTTCAGAGCGGCGGGAGGTGGCGGGAGAGGGGACTTCTCCTCTGGCTCCTCCGGGATAACAGCCGAGCAGCTTTTAGCCGCATTGGTTGTTATTCCTGGAAAGCTGATCGCCCGCTCTACAAAACGGTACCGGGATGATGCCTGCAGCGTACGCTTGGCGGCAGTGGCGGAACTACCGCCATAGCGACCCATGCGGGCGCTATGGGGCCCGCAGCCGAGTTGGGGCCTGGTGAGTGGTGTTGCTAGGCAAATGCGGGCCACACCGGGTGACACCCTTGGGTAGCGGCAGCCGCACCGCTCCCTGCGCCTCCCCTCCTCTCTCCTCTCTGTTTACATCCACAGAGAAGGAGGAGCCTGCACTCGAGCCTTGAGGGACACTGTCAGCGCTGTTCTGAGGTATGTAAGAAGGGGGGCGTCTGTACTACTGAGGGGAGGGTCTGCACTGAGGTGGGTCTGCACTACTGAGGGGGGGTCTGCACTTCTGAGGGGGGTCTGCACTACTGAGGGGGGTCTGCACTACTGAGGGGGATCTGCACTACTGAGGGGAGGTCTGCACTACTGAGGGGGATCTGCACCACTGAGGGGGGTCTGTACTGAGGGGGGTCTGCACTACTGAGGGGGGCTGTACTGAGGGGGGTCTTCACTACTGAGGGGGCTGCCTTGAGGGGGGGGTCTGCACTACTGAGGAGGGTCTGTACTAAGGGGGGGGGTCTGCACTGCTGGGGGGTCCTGCACTAAGGGGGGTGTCTGCACTGAGCGGAGGTCTGTAATAGGGGGGTGTCTGTACTGCTGGGGGGTGTCTGTACTGATGGGGGTCTGCACTGAGGGGGGTGTCTGCACTGAGGGGAGGTCTGTAATAGGGGGGTGTCTACTGCTGGGTCTGCACTTATGGGGGTCTGCACTGAGGGGGGGTGTCTGTACTGCTGGGGGGGTCTGCACTGAGGTGGGGTCTGTAATGCTGGGGAGGGTCTGCACTAGGAAGGGTGTCTGTACTAAGGGGGGTGTCTGCACTGCTGGGGGGGTCTATACTACTGAGGAGGGTCTGCACTTCTGGGGGCCGTCTGCACTGAGGGGGGGTCTGTAATTCTGGGGGGTCTGTAATGCTGCGCGGGTCTGCACTGGGGGGGTGTCTGCACTGAGGGGGTGGTCTGCACTGAGGGGGTGGTCTGCACTGAGGGGTGGTCTGTAATGCTGGGGGTCTGCACTAGGGGGTGTGTCTGTACTAAGGAGGGTGTCTGTATTGCTAGGGGGTCTGCACAGAGGTAGGGGGTGTCTGTACTGATGGGGGTATGCATGTGTGTCCTTCAGGGGCTGCATACCGTATACTGCATACTTTGTTGTTCGAAATTAATATTAAAATTAGAAATAAAATTAACATAAGCTGTTGCCTGGGTACTGTGCTGTAATGTAATGTAATGTAAATTGTGGGTTCTCACAACTGGTTTCAGACTTCAATTATATATATATTTATAAGATGACTGCTAAAAGCCATACTAAAATGATACATGTACACTGTCCCAGTTGGGACACATCTAAATATAACATTAATCATTCTGAAAAAAAATGCATAATACATATATGGGAGGAACATAAAAGTCCATGCCTGTATAGCCACATGACAATTCCATACATATTTTGTCTATCAATAATGTCACCCTAGGAAACTCTCTAAATAAATCTCCTCATTAATTCCAGATGGAGTTTAAGGCATCAAGTAGAAAAATCCATCTGGTTTCTCTTTGCAGGAATAGCTGTTTCAGATTTCTACTACTCTCCCCCATGGTCACTCTCTCTAGGCCCACCACTTTGAGATGCTGTGTTTTGTGTACATGGAGGAAATGAGAAGTCACAGACTGATATATTTGTTGATATATTGTATGATATGGAACATATCCTTATTTTTGTAATTGGCCTATTCTGTTTTGAACTTGAATGTCCAGATAAATGGTAACCTCAATTGAAGCTTCCATTAATTTGTACACCTCAACATATTTTTCCTCTAAGTCACTCAAAATAGCTGTGGCATACAATATTCTGTACTGTATTAGTTTGTTTAGAAGTAAAAAATGGTTTGGAAGTACTAATGGTAAATAAAGAAATTTCTTAAGTTTCTGCTAAATGGATCTGATGTATGCCCATTGTTTGATTTGATTTGATGTCCGTGCTCACTTTTAGCTGCTGTCTCATTCATAGCAAACTTTTTTTTCTGCAAGACTTCACTTTAAAAAACTGGCTTTTGTTTTTGTTCTTTGTTTATTTTTGTTTATATTTTTTTTTTTGGGGGGGGGGGGGTGTTAATTTAGGGATAGCATTTACTTTTGGGAGCATATACAGTACTTTGCTACTGACCATCTTTTCTTGGAGCTGCCTTTTTTTTTGCAGAATGCCACTGCATTATTTGAAAGAAAGAACTAAGTGCAAGAACCTTGTTCACCTTTTTTTTTTCTCGGCCCACATTTTACATTTCCGGGACTACTCGAGCCCTGCCGCCCTCCATCATCTTTTCTAAGTATTTCTCCGAAGTTTTAAAAATTTTCCAACGTCTCCACTTACTGTTGTATTTTTCTGAATGTCCCTTTTCCCTACTACATAGATATTTCATACTACTGTAGTATTGTATTCGTTCAAACCATTCTCTTACATATGGTTTTTCTATGTTTGGGATTAATCCCTTTGCAGCATTCAACAGTATTGGATTTAATGTTTTTTTCGTATTGCTTATTTGGATCTGTAGAGTCATGGACTAGACACGTATGCAGACTATTGATTATCTTTAGTCTGCAGTTCTTCTATGTATTCCAGGGTTTCCTGCCAATATTCCTTTATTTTTGGACACTCCCACCAAATGTGTATCATTGTGGCCCTCTGTTTATATTCCAGCCAGCACTGTGGGGATTTGTCAGGTTGATAATATTTGTGAATTTTTTCCGGTGTCAAGTACCATCTTACCAGTAGCTTATAGTTCATTTCTATCGTATTTATATCCACTGCGCAGTTATACACGGCTCCTATCATTCTCTCGACTTGTTGGTCCTCTAATTTTATGCCTATTTCTTTTCCCCATTTTCCTATATAGGAGGGCTTCTCTTGTCCTTCCAAATCTGTCAGTATTCCATACACTTTAGATATTCCATGTTTCAGTGGAGTTTGTAAACCACAGAGTTTTTCCAGTAAATGTAGTTTCTTCCCATCTCTAATTGGTTGAGGTGGTGTGTTTACCAAGTGTTTTAGTTGAAAATATTTCCATTCACTTATCTTACGTGGTACCCGTATATTTTTGTGCAGTGTTGTTCGTGTTTTCCATCTTGATCCACTTTTTTTCACTTTTTTCAATAACCCATTCTACCATTCGTGAAATAATTACTGACTTGTAATATCTATTTATATCTGGTACTGTTAAACCTCTGTGTTCTTTTTTCCTAGTGATTAGCGCAAATTTTATTCTTGGCTTTTTATTTTGCCAAATGTATTTTGTAATCATTGTTTTTATTATTCTGAAAAAAACTCTGTGGTATTGCTATTGGCAACATCTGGAATTTGTATTTTTTTGGTAGGATCACCATCTTAACCACTTGCCGACCAGCCGCCGCAGTTCGGCAGAATGGCACGACTGGGCGAAACGACGTTATGTAATGTCGCTTCGCCCTATGGCCACTAGGGGGCATGCGCCCCCCCGAGAGCCAATGCGAGTGCCCGGTGGTCTCGATCACCACCGGGCTCCCGCAATCACCGCCCAGACACAGAAAACCTTTTGTGCAAACCAATCAATATACGCTTATTGCGATTTTTTTAACCAAAAATATGTAGAAGAATACATATCGGCCTAAACTGAGGGGAAAAAAAATGTTTTTTATATATTTTTGGGGGATATTTATTATAGCAAAAAGTAAAAAATATTTTTTTTTTTTTCAAAATTGTCGCTCTTTTTTTGTTTATAGTGCAAAAAATAAAAACTGGAGAGGTGATCAAATACCACCAAAAGAAAGCTCAATTTGTGGGAAAAAAAGGACGTCAATTTTGTTTGGGTACAACGTCACACAACCACGCAATTGTCAGTTAAAGCGACACAGTGCCGAATCGCAAAAAGTGCTCTGGTCAGGAAGGGGGGAAAATCTTCCGGGGCTGAATCGGTTAAACATATTTATCCTTCCCATCCATGATATCGGTTGTATTGAGCTCTTATTTAATTCCACTTTGATCTCATTTAGTAATAGGATGTAATTTGCCAGGTAAAATTTCTCGACAGTAGATGTCAATTTAATTCCTAGGTATGATAGTTCTCTTCTTACCCACGTAAATGGGAATTCCCTTTGTAGTGCGAGTACTTCATTATTTTCTACTCCTATGTTCAATATTTCTGTTTACGTGTTCACCTAAACCACTTTACAATATGTTGTTTACATTCACTACACCCCCATCACCACAAATTAAAAAAGAAGTTAGGCATACACCAGTTAGGCATATGAGTTCTAATTAGTAGTAAAAACCCAGCCTGTTATCTTTGTCTCATTAAAATTGTCCTGCGGCTGGCCATTTTACACTACTGTATCACCTGCAGTCTCTTAATTCATCTTGGCTCTTTGTCTCTAGTACTTTTTGTCCTATTAGCCCTGATTAAAACTGTCTTGCCTGGCTGGCCAATTTTACACTGCTGTAATTATTGTAGTAAAGCATCAGCTGGTGCTCTTTATCTCTAGTTAAAGCGGAGTTCCACCCAGAAATGGAACTCCGCTGATCGGATTCTTCCCCCCCTCCGGTGCCACATTAGGCGCCTTTAAGGGGGGAGGGCGGAGGAGATAACTGTCAAATCCAGGTATCTGCTCCCACTTCTGGGCATAGATACTACGCAATGTCTGCCCCCCCCGTCTTCTGGGAGACACACAGGTCCCAGAAGACAGCAGGAACCATTCAGATTGTGCAGCATGACTCGCACATGTGCAGTAGTAAACAGGCTGTGAAGCCGCAAGGCTTCACTTCCTGTTTCCCTTAGTAAGGATGTCGGTGCCTGCACCCAGAGCCGAGTGATGGGTCGGCTTTGGATGAGGACATCGCAGGCTCCCTGGACAGGTGAGTGTCCTTCATATTAAAAGTCAGCAGCTACAGTATTTGTAGCTGCTGACTTTTCTCCGCTTTAAATTAGGACTTGCCTTGTTATTTAAATTTTGTCCTGCTGCAGGCCATTTTTACATTGTTGTGTCACCTGCAGTATCTTTAGGTGTAAGTTCACCTTTTCAGAAAAAAAGAAAGGGTGAATGTGGGTAATGAGCTGTCAGTGCCCATGCAGTCAGTGTAGCAGAACGAGGATTTGAAATCCCTGCTCTTCTCCCTCTTCTTTCTGCAGAAGCTTTCGGGGTGGATTAGAACAATTCTGATTGGTCAGTGCCGGCACAGAGAATCATTCTATTCTGTCCCATGAACCCTGCAGAAAGAAGAGGGAGAAGAGCAGGGATTTCAAATCCCTGGGCCCAGGGGCGTAACTAGAAATAGCAGGGCCCCATAGCAAAATGTTGTATGGGGCCCCCCTGCAAACAGCCCTCCCCCCGCAGCTGCCCTAGTGTCAATGCAGCGTGACCTGTGCCCAATGCAGCGTGACCTGTTCCCAATGCAGCGTGACCTGTGCCCCATACAGCATGACCTGTGCCCAATGCAGCGTGATCTGTGCCCAATGCAGCGTGACCTGTGCCCAATGCAGCATCACCTGTGCCCAATGCATCGTGACCTGTGCCCAATGCAGCGTGACCTGTGCCCCATACAGCGTGACCTGTGCCCAATGCAGCATGACCTGTGCCCAATGCAGCGTGACCTGTGCTCAATGCAGCATGACCTGTGTCCAATGCAGCGTGACCTGTGCCCAATGCAGCGTGACTTGTGCCCCATACAGCGTGACCTGTGCCCAATGCAGCGTGACCTGTGCCCCATACAGCATGAACTGTGCCCAATGCAGCATGACCTGTGCCCCATACAGCCTCACCTATGCAGAGGAAGAGGCAAGCCACCCGGATCAGCAGAGAGCGGGATTGCCCGCTGTAATAGCTTTCATTTGAATTTCCCGTCTTCCCGGGGCTCATCGTCACATAGCCCCACCTCATGGCCCAACGCCAATTTGAATCATTCTATTCTGTCCCATGAACCCTTCAGAAAGAAGAGGGAGAAGAGCAGGGATTTCAAATCCCTGGGCCCAGGGGCGTAACTAGAAATAGCAGGGCCCCATAGCAAAATGTTGTATGGGGCCCCCCTGCAAACAGCCCCCCCCCCGCAGCTGCCCTAGTGTCAATGCAGCGTGACCTGTGCCCAATGCATCGTGACCTGTTCCCAATGCAGCGTGACCTGTGCCCCATACAGCATGACCTGTGCCCAATGCAGCGTGATCTGTGCCCAATGCAGCGTGACCTGTGCCCAATGCAGCATCACCTGTGCCCAATGCATCGTGACCTGTGCCCAATGCAGCGTGACCTGTGCCCCATACAGCGTGACCTGTGCCCAATGCAGCATGACCTGTGCCCAATGCAGCGTGACCTGTGCTCAATGCAGCATGACTTGTGTCCAATGCAGCGTGACCTGTGCCCAATGCAGCGTGACTTGTGCCCAATGCAGCGTGACCTGTGCCCCATACAGCATGAACTGTGCCCAATGCAGCATGACCTGTGCCCCATACAGCCTCACCTATGCAGAGGAAGAGGCAAGCCACCCGGATCAGCAGAGAGTGGGATTGCCCGCTGTAATAGCTTTCATTTGAATTTCCCATCTTCCCGGGGCTCATTGTCACATAGCCCCACCTCATGGCCCAACGCCTTTGATGGCGTCACACGTCCCGCATTGGATTGGCGTTCTGTCTATCAAAGGCGCCGGGCCAAGAGGTGGAGCTATGTGACCCTAACCCCCGGGAACACTGGAAGTTCTAATGAAAGCTCTTACAGCGGGCAATTCAGCTCTCTGCTGATCCGGGTGGCTCGCCTCTTCCTCTGCACAGGTGAGGCTGTATGGGGCACAGGTCACAGCTTGCCTCTTCCTCTCCTCTCTCTTCCCCTGGCTGGGAGACTGTGCCAGTGGTGCTCTCATCCTCACTGGGCCCCACTTGGCTGCGGGCCCCATAGCGCCCGCATGGGTCGCTATGGTGGTAGTTACGCCCCTGCCTGGGCCGCTACATGGGCTGTATGGGCACTGACAGTTCATCACCCATGGAGGTAAATACAGTGGAGACTGTGGGATGGGGAGGGTGTAGAGTGTTCGTTCACCTTTTCATTTTTTTCTGTATTGGTTTTTCTAGTACCATTTAGCCAGTTCTCCCTCTTTGAACTTGTCTTGCTTCTGGACAGTTTTCTACTGTTGTATAATCTGCTGTCTATTAATTATTAAAGTGGTTGTAAACCCTTACATATACTCAGTGAAGTGACTGGCCTCAGGTGATGCACAGAGATGAAACAAATCTTCCCTATATAAGTTATACCTGTTTATCTTCTCTTCTCTATATTGTTTCAAAGTCCAGAATGTATAAAGCTAGACTAAGCTGTCAGAAAACAGGGGGCGGAGAGCTGAAGTTACCATTTGCAGAGCTCAGTGAGGAGAGCTCTGAGAGGAGATTGGAAGGAAGTGACACATCCCCTTCACACAGCACACGGGAACAGAGGTGAGGCAGTCAATCAGGTGGAGATCCCTTCCCTGTCACTTTTTTTCTCTTGGTGTCATAAAACTTGTCAGAAGTGTTTTATGCTGATAGCAGAGGATAGAAATGACACTTATGCCATGTACACACGATCAGAATCTCCGTCAGAAAAAATTTGGATGGTTTTTCCAACGGAATTCCACTCAAGCTTGCCTTGCATACACACGGTCACACAAAAGTTCTCTGAACTTTCAACCGTCAAGACATGGTGACGTACAACACTACGACGAGCCAAGAAAATTAAGTTCAATGCTTCCAAGCATGCGTCAAATTGTTTCCGAGCATGCGTGATTTTTTGCGCGTCCGAATTGCATACAGACAAAATGCATTTTCGGATAGGAACTTTTCCTGCTGGAAAAATAGAGAACATGCTCTCAATCTTTTGCTGGCTGGAACTCCGCCAGAAAAAGACCGATGGAGTATACACATGGTCGCATTTTCCGACAAAAAGCTCTCATCAGAGTTTTGCTGGAGACATTTCCGATCGTGTGTACGTGACATTAGTGCTCTTAATTGAGACACACTATAGTAGGATATGCTTTTTTCATATTTCTGAGGTTTACAACCACTTTACTGAGAGACTGATAGAAATTGGCCTTTGGCAGGGCAATGTGGCATCAGCAAGAACGGGGCAGCCACAGCAACAGCCAATTTCTATCTGCTACCTATATATATGATTACAATGATCAGCTTTTGTTTATTCATGTAAAACCTTTATCCCAAAAGGAAAAAAACTGTTTGCTGTAACTGATTATAAAGTGTGAGCTAAAGGTTGGGTTCAGTATGTTTGTGTATTTAAATCTGCTAGTACATTTACCACTACCCTGCCTCCCAGACTGGCAATGCTGCTGCCTGCTGTGCCCCCTGTGCTCATTCATTCAGAGTGGGGGCACTGTAATGCAGGAGGTATGTTACTGGTCAGATAAAAAAAAAAAAAATGAATGCAGCCACCACATCTAATGATTGGTAAGCTGCAATAAATTACATTTTTGGTTTTGGGTTTAAAACTGCTTAAGCATAATCACACTGGGGTACTGCTGTATGTAAGCCAAGATAACAATAAAGAAAAGAAATATTGCACCAAATATGCATGCACAGTGTATGCTGACGCTGAGTCTGTTCATGAAAATCTACAGCTTTAGGGATTCTTCAAGGCATGTTATTCAAAGGATTTGTGTATTTTAATATTGTCACCAAAACTGCTGCATAGTATGAAAAAAAAATGCTCACATTGATACATATCCTCCTAGGCATTTTCCAGCTCCCCATGCTTTTTTTGCGGTAGCTTGCCTAAAATTGGCCAGAATTTACACGATATGCCTCTATAGACTTCAATAGGATACACTTCTAAGTTCAGGTATGATAAATTTCGATTAAGATTTGCTGAAACCTTAGCAGGCCCATCATTTTTCACAAGTTATTGTAAAAAAAAGTTTATGAAACAGCATGGATATTTAGAGCTGAACAATATATTCTATCAATACAGTGCCTTGAAAAAGTATTAAGACCCCTTGAAATTTTCCACATTTTGTCATGTTACAACCAAAAATGTAAATGTATTTTATTGGGATTTTATGTGATAGACCAACACAAAGTGGCACATAATTGTGAAGCGGCAGGAAAATCATAAAATGGTTTTGATTTTTTTTTACAAATATCTGAAGTGTGGTGTGCATTTGTATTCAGCTCCCTTTACTCTGATACCCATAACTAAAATCTAGTGGAACCAATTGTATATAATAGTGATCTCCCGGGCTCCAAATAACAAAGAAAAATTACAACCAATTCTGCTACTTATAACCATAAATATCAAAACCAGTGAAAAAGAAATGTATATACCAAAGTGCATACAGTTTATAGCAAAATTCCCAGTGATATCCTAATTAAGAAAAAACACCGTAAGTTACCCACCACTGTATGTGTTGCATCAGGTGGAAACTCAAAATGTATTTTGCCACGTACACACGAGCGGACTTTATGGCAAACTTTGTCCGGTGTACTTTTCGACGGACTTTTCGAATGAACGGACTTGCCTACACACAATCAACCAAAGTCCGACGGATTCATACGTGATGATGTACGACCGGACTAAAACAAGGAAGTTCATAGCCAGTAGCCAATAGCTGCCCTAGCGTCGGTTTTTGTCCGTCAGACTAGCATACAGACGAGGGGACTTTTCGACCAGACTCGAGTCCGTCGGACAGATTTGAAACATGTTTCATTTCTAGGCTCGTCAAACTTTTGAGAAAAAAAAGTCCGCTGGAGCCCACACGCGATCGAATTGTCCGACAGACTCCGGTTCGCCAGACCAAGTATGCCGTAAAGTCCGGTCGTGTGTATGCGGCATTTGCCTACCACTCTCATGGTTAGGCATGTAAGTCATAAAAATCAGTTGTTCAAAGATTCCTATATAAGCCAATCCACTTCTCCACAGTTCCTTGTAGAAAAGGTGCATATTCATGGGTACATGAAAAAGAGAGGGTTCACTAGTGTAATATTGTAAAGCTCAATTTTTAGTCTAAAAATAATACCTAGTCTGCTCATATGTAAAAGCTTTTGTATCAAACATTGTATAACTCATGACATAATCAAGTGATCCCCTTAGTCTCACCACCTCCACGCTGGCTGACGACTATCCAGGGAAACGCAAATCGCTCTCATAATGTTAAAGAAATGATTCATGATGTGATAGACTCTACTGTGTTTCGGGTGTGAAACAAGAAGTCTCAGCTCGAATCTGGAACACAGTGCGGTATGCTTTATGTAGCCGCATCTACACACAGTTTATACCGCACATCCAGTGACCTCACATGTCAGTGACAGACAGACATAGTCTGTTTGGGCCAAGTTCAATTCCTATTTTTTTTCAGTTGATCTGCTTCAGTTTTATACATTGGATTGTATCCCGACCAAATCACCTCCTTAGTCAGCCTCTTTATTAATTCATTTTTTGTGTTATAAAGGATAAGCGTATTTCCAATGCTGACCTTTCTGGTTCTGTGGGGTCATAGCTGGCTAAATTAAAAAACAAAATGTATTATTTTTGTACTTTTTTTGTGGAAGGAGCAGTCATTGTAGATTGATGTTCTTGTTTCTGTGCTTGTTAAGGTCTCCGGTATGCCCACTTGTCTATATTACACAGATTTCTCCTAAATCCTTAAAGAGCTGTTTTTGTGTTTATTAAAAGTGAGCAGCTACAAAAAGTGTAGCTGAAGACTTTTAAGAAACACACACTTACCTATCCCAGGAACCAGCGATGTGGTCACCTGAACCGTCAATTCTCTGCCTCTCTTCTCCTGAGCGCTGACACAGTGATTAGCGCTTGCTGCCATTGCCATTGGCTGGAAAACAGCATGCGTGTTTGATAGAAGCTAAGTAGTAAGACTGGCTTCGGTCAGACGAGGACCTGTACTCATGGCTAAAAGATGGTTTTTGTCTGATTTTTGGCCCGTGTGTACTAAGTTTAATCTCCTAGCGCCAACCGTAAGCAAATATGCGGATTCTCGGCAGGTGGGCCTCAACACAGAGTGGCCGCAAATTTGCATACCAGAATGTACATACAGCTGTGCAGAGAGCGGCACAGTTCCCTACCTGCAATCGGAAGCTTTCCTGTCTTGTGATAGCCAATCACAATGGTCACATGATCCTAAACCTCACTGCGCCCAGGCACTGGCACCAAGGGTTAAGAGTACATTTGTCCTCTGGGGTTGTGACAGAGCCCCGTACTCAAGAGGAACTTGTCCGCCGTTTAAGCTTCCCTTGTCCGGTACCAGCACGATCCAAGATCCCTTAGCCCACCCAGTCACTTGCTGAGGCATCAGTGTAGAGTGAAGAAGCATAAGAAGCATAAGACTGTTTATTCAAACACAGGTACAAAGAGATAAACACTCAGGAACAATTCCCCCTTCTTTACATAATGACACAGGACGGGGTAAACTAAATTCAGTAACAAGAGACACACAGGTATATTCAACTTACCAACAGTAGACCATCTTTAGGAGGGGCTGCTGGAGAATGCCCCCCCCCAGCATCTAATCCGCATAGACATATACATCCCATAATACTTTGCTCCCAAGGCAGACAGAAACAATATAATGCAAATTATAAGATGAAACAATCAGCGCCACAAGTAAAAAATATTGTGATGTTTAAATAAGATAACCTGATAATAAAAGTGCACAGCTGCTAAACATTCCAAGTGGTACACCACACTAATTTCAAAATAGATAGTAAATAAATAAATGTAGCGCTCTATGTAAAAATATATATAAATATAAAGTGCAAATCTCTAAAATAAATAAATCTCACATATAAATGAATAGTCCATAAAATGAAAAAATGAAGAAATGAAACATGAAAAACTCTTCTTGTGATCAGTGTATCCACACAATTCCACCACAGTGATTGTTCGTCCTCAAAAGGAGTGCACACCACCACCAGTAAAAATGCGCGCTCACCTCCCAGATGAGTCAAAACTCATATGCAGATCTCCCCATGAGCTCTTTGCTCTCACTTCCTATTCATTTATATGTAGGATTTATTTATTTTAGAGATTTGCACTTTATATATATTTTTACACATAGCGCTACATTTATTTATTTACTATCTAGACAGAAACAATAGAACAATGGGATACAGGCACTTAACCAACACATAACAACCCCCACCCCACATCAAACTATTTAGCAATGGTCTGAGACGAAAGGTGGAATTTATCTTCATATATTTCTTGAGGGATATTGTTCAGAAATATTACTGTCCCAAGTGAAAGAGCCCCTTTATTCTTTCAACACAAACCACACATATATGTAGCCCCCTGTTTCTAAAAATGGGGCTATAGTGTAAATTTCGTATTTGGCTGAGCTGTAAACAGCTCAGATTGATTGTACATTATTTGGTTCTGTTATAAACTTGGCTGGGTTGTGCATTTCCCACTGTTGCCAGTAGATGTCACTGGTACCACAGGACAGTGTGAGAATTACAACTAGGCTGAGCTGTACTGAATATTCTTTTTCCGGAAACAGCCCAGTAGGAGGTTCCTGGCCGCTGTGCATTCTGGGAAGGGGTATTTATTGGACAGATGCCACGTGCTCTAGTCAGTTCATACCTCTGGGCCCTTCTGGCCTGAGGCTGTATTGCTGCATCTTTTGCAGTAGGCCCAGAAGCCTATCTGGGGCCTACTACTCCTGAGGTGGTCCTTAGGCTGTCTTGCCTAAGTGGAAGAAGCCGAGCCAAGCTGAGGAGATCCAGGGGAGGACCCTTGCTAGAGAGAGCCAGGATGAAGGCTGGTCTCTCAGAAGGGCCTAGTAACTCATTTGGAGGACGCACCTATATCTAACTACCCTTATAGTACCGCCGGATCTGCTTAAAGGTTCTAGCTCTTCTACAATCTAATCAAGGTAACATGCTCCTGGCTGCTAAGTATGTGAGAAAGACTTATCCAGGCATCTACTGGCTGCTAAGTCTGTGAGAGAGGCTTGTCCAGACATCTTACTGGTTGCTAGGTCTGTGTGAGAGACTTACCCAGGTATTCAAGATCTGCTAAAAGAAAGCTGTTTTGTCCTTTGATTTAAGGAGTCTCTAAGTGATCTGCTAAAAAGGGTATCTGAAACCTACCCGCAAGCTCTTTCCTACAACCTTTCTCAAGGTCTAATTAAAGCAAGGAAAAATACCTAAAGTGACTGGCGCCTATATTCTGTTCAAACTTCCCATTATAGCCATGGACTCAGCCCTGGGGTAAATGTAAGCCCGCTCCCTGTATCTGGAGGTACCTCTTTGCTCCCAGTAGACCCAGGGGGCACTACATATAGAACCCTGGATAACAGGGGTAACACGAAATGTTGAGTCCGGTGTGGTTAGGACAGACCCCATTGGGGTTCTTGGTCACCCTGTGCCCATAATAGACACAAGGTGATTTACACACAAGAGGGACTAGGGGAGCTGAACAAGTTTTCTGACCTCTCTAAGGTAAGCTGGGTTCCACAAGCCCTCTACCCAAAGTGACTCCCGTCACAGGGATAAACACTGCAATATAAACTTACCAAAAATGTTTTTGCTTTCCTTACGACTGAGGGCTGAGCTTCAAGCTGTACTCCAGGCAGATACAAATAAGTTATTACAGCTGTTTATTCCCTGATACAATTAGTGTATTTTAATGAAGCTAGTGTAAGTACTTAAATATGACTGGGTAGCAGCCTTGCAATGCACCATACAGCAACATTCAGACTGTAAAACAGGCCAAACATTTAGCAATTTTCTTTCCTTTCACCACGGGTGCTGGCAGAACACAATAATTAGTGTTGCCGGCATTTAGGGTTCCCAATCGTCCGTAATTTATAGACAGTCTGTAAATTTCAACCCTTTTAAGGACTGTCTGTAAATGTCCATTATGCACAGCAGTCGCCCGTAAAAAATATGTCCACGGGGCTGACATTGGAGTTGCACATGCGCAGTTCCGAAGCCGGCTAGGCTCAGGCAAACTTTGCTATTTTTGGCAGGTGGTGTCATGCGCAGTGACGTCATGGTGCTACCACAAATTGGCACCATTTATGAATGGCAGCAGTCCTCCTGGAGTTCGCCGACCCCTGCCCACATCCATGTACTCTGCCACTGTGAGCACGGGCGGCTTCTTCTGGACTGCTGGAGAAGGACGTGGGAACTGGTGCCACTATGGTTGGACTTGAGGAGGCACAGACTGTCCAGCAGACAGTTACATTGGACCGACAGAAGGCAGCAGGCACTGATGAGATTTTATGTCCACAGCCTCTAACCATCTCCTGTATCATGTCCTCCGCAGCCTCCAGCAATCTCCTGTATCATGTCCTTTGCAGCCTCTGACCATCTCTTTTATCATGTCTTCCACAGCCTATAACCATTTCCTGTATCATATCTGCAGTCTCTGACCACCTTTTGCATCCTGTCTGCAGTCTTTGACCACCTGTGGATTGTGGAGAGGAGAATATAGGATGAAACCAGAGCCGCCGAGCTGGAGTCCAGAGAGGACCGTCTGACTGAGACCTGCACAGTGCATCTGAGAGGAGGTCTGTGACAGTGCTGCAAAGCCAGTCTGGTGGGGTCACTAATGTAAGGGGGGAGTGAATACAGTAAGGTAAGTTAGGCACTGATATAAAGGTTCCCCCTTATATCGGTAACCCCCCCCCACCTTAGTGCATTCACTCTGTGGAAGGTGGTCTGTGGTCACCACAGTCCCCCCACATCAGAGTTCCCGACATTCCCCTTTACATCAGAGTCTGCAGAATTCCCCCTTACAGTGCAAGGAGGAACTCTGTGGACCCCGATGTAAAGGGCAATGCTGCAGACCCTGATGTAAGTGGGAACTCTGATGTAAAGGGGAATGCTGTGGACTCTGATATAAGGTGGTCTCTGGTCACCAGAGCACCCCTTACATCAAAGTTCCCCTTTACACCAAAGTCTGCAGCATTCCCCCTTACATCATGATCAGCAGCATTCCCCTTTTTTTAACGTTGAACAAAGGTTTTTATTTTTCAACTGTTATGTATGCTTTTACATATAAACTTACAACTGTACATGTTATGTTTGCTTTTACATATAAACTTAGTAACTGATACATTGAGTGTTATACAGTCTGTAATTAAGATATCTGGTACATTTTTTTCGTCATGTGAGTATATTCTACAAGTACAGTATACATTTAGTACATAGAGACTACATATTGAGGCGTGCGTTCAAGTATTCATTTCAAGCTAATTTGGTTTTATTATACACATGTATCAGATTCCTGGAGCCTGCGATCCCATATCTTGTTGTATTTGTTGGGGCAGCCTCTGTTAATATATATGCATTTCTTATACGGCAGGGTATTATTCACTTCTATTTTCCATTCTACTATTTTGGGAGACGTTTGTCTCATCCATTTTTTAGCTATGATTTTTTTTGCTGCGAACAGCGTCTCGTGAAGAAATATTTTTTGTATACTTATCAATTGTGTCTGGTATTATGCCAAGAAGGCATTGTTTTGGGTCTAATGCTAGAGGTGAACCCATTGTATCGTGTAGAAATGTCACAATTTGTTTCCACAAGCCTTGAATCTTGGGACATGTCCAGATCAAGTGGAAGAAAGTGCCTGTCTCTTTTCCACACATCAGGCATGTGGTATATTGGGTGCGTTTGTATCTTGCCACTCTAAGGGGTGTGAGGTATGCCCTGTGCAGAATGTAAAGTTGCGACAGTCGATCCGATAGTTTGGGGAATACGGCCTTACAAGACTCCAGTGCCTCCTCCCACTCCTCATCCTCTATTGGTCCCATCTCTCTTTCCCATCTGGGTTTCAGGTCGTATGCCATTTTAGTAGAGATGGGGGTTGAGAGCATGTTGTAAAATGCTGAAATCAGTTTGTGGGGATCTGTGTTCTTAAATACTGCCATAATGACATTGGGTGTAGGGTTTGGGACAGAGTCAGAAAATTGCGATTGTGTCGCATGGCGGAGTTGTAGAAATCTAAAGAACATTTGTTTTTGAATTGTGAATTCTTCTTAAAGTGAATTGAAAGTTTTAAGGTGCCTATCTTTTAGTATGTGTTGCAGGTAGAATATTCCCTGCCTGGACCATATACTTTTGTCATGAATTTTGTTGAATTCGGGAAGGTTCTTGTTGTGCCATATCGGCGTGTAGTCATTGAATTGTGGGATTTCGAGTTTGGAAGCGGCTAAGTCCCATATTTTCCTATAGTGGTATAGCATGGTTTGTCTATTTTCCCCTGGTTCCGACCCTCCCGAACCCGATGCTATTGCGTATATCGAGTTCTTGGGGTGTTGTGCCCATTGAGGACATAGGAGCGTGAGAAATCTCTCGCTATCCGTTTTATCTAAGTGAAAGGCCTGTGACAATTGTGATGCGATGTAATATAGATTAAATTCAGGGAGAGCTGTGCCACCAAGGTCAGTTGGGTTCTTGAGAGTTTGCCATGCCAGTTTGTGTCTGTTAGTTCCCCACACAAAGGGCTTGAGAAGGGACTCCAGAGATTTGAAATGTTTCAGGGGTAAGCAAACTGGAGTATGATATAGGACATACAGTATTTTAGGGAGTAGGATCATTTTAATTAAATTTATGCGGCCCCAGGTTCCAAATGGGAGTCGGGACCATATTCGTACTTTAGTTTTAACCAGGGAAAGGAGAGGGTCTATATTAAGGGATATGTAGTCTGTAGGGGATCTGGATATATGGATCCCCAGGTATTTAATGACAGCAACTCTCTGTAGTGGTAGTCTGGCTTGGGATTCTGGGGGTGGGAAGCTATCGATTGGTAGAATTTGGAACTTATCCCAATTTATTTTCAGTCCTGAAAATGTTCCGAATTGTTCGATCGTGTGAAGTGCGGTGTGTAAAGATGGGCCTGAGTCTGCTAACTATAACAGCGTGTCATCTGCATACATACTGATTTTTTCAATTAAGGAGCCCATTCTTAGTCCTTTAATCTCTGGGTTTGCTCGGATGGATATCGCAAGGTGTTACGCCGCAAGGGCATACAATAGTGGGGATAAAGGACAGCCCTGTCTCATGCCTCTGCTAAGGTCAAACATCTGAGACAGCCACCCATTGGCTACCACCTTGGCTTTGGGTGCCTGATATAATAGTTGAACCCACTTAATATATTTGGGACCGAAGCCATAGCCCTCCAAGCACCTCCAGAGATACCTCCACTCCACCGAGTCGAAGGCTTTTGCTGTATCCAAAGTCACTACAACTCGTGAACCAACCTCCTCATGTGTGGCCTGTATATTTATGTATAATTTCCGGAGATTAAACGAGGTATTGCGACCAGGCATGAAACCTGCTTGGTCTGTATGTATTAGGGACAAGATGACCTGATTGAGCCTGATGGATAGTACTTTGGCCAATATTTTGATGTCAACCTGTAATAGGGATATGGGGCGGTAAGATTCTGGGTATTCCGGGTCTTTTCCTGGTTTGGGGATGAGGACTATTGTTGCCTCTGTCATGGACGGGAGTAGAGTCCCAGTCTCAAAGAGATGGTTGTATAAAGCCAGTAATTTGGGGGTGAGTGTTTCACTAAATTGGGAATAAAACTCAATTGGGAGTCCGTCTGATCCTGGGGATTTAGACCTGGCTAAACTGGCGATGGCGTTGTGATTTCGTCTGTGGTGAGGGGTGCCTCTAGTAGGTCTATCTGTTCTTTCGTCAGTTGTGGGAAACTCACCTTCTCAAGGAAGAGGGACATTGATTGCGTCTCAGTGGGAACTGTCGTTTTGTACAAGTCGGCAAAGAAGTCTCTAAACATGGAGGTTACCATGGGTGGGTCTGTTATTTGTTGTCCTACAGGGCCAAGTAGTGTGATAACCACCGGGGGTCTATCTTCACTGTGTACTGAGTACGCCAGTAACTTGCCCGCTTTTTCCCCATATTCAAACATTTTTTGTTTAGAGAAAAAAAGTTTTTGTCTAGCTTTTTGAAATCGTAGCTGGGTGATTACTCTAGTTTGTAGTTTGAGCAGGTTTGCATTTGCGGGGGTTGGGGTGGTGGCAAAGTCTCTGTCAGAGGAGGACAGGTCCGCCATCGCCTTACCGAGGGCACTGGCGGAATCTGCATTAATTTTATTGATATCAGTAATTAACGTTGAGCGAGCGAAAAGCTTAAAGGAGTCCCATACTATGGAGGGTGATGCTGACTTGTCATTCTCCGCAAAGTATAATCTCCACTTACCCGCAAGCTCATCATCCTCTGGTAGGAGAGATAGCCAAAATGGGTTCAAACTCCAGGATCGTGGTGGTTTGGCTATGGGGATGCTTAATGTGATCCAGTAGGGACTATGATCCGAAAGTATTCTTGGGCAGAACGCAGCCTCTAGTAGTCGCGGTGTCAGTCTGTGGGAAATGAGTATGAAGTCTATGCGGGACATGGAGTTATGAGAGGATGAGAAACACGAGTACGATTTCGTTTGTGGGAACTTGTGACGCCATGTGTCTGGTAAATGAAAGGTGGAGAGGATCTTGTAGAACCTAGTTTCATTGGGAGCATTCAAGGTGGGTGAAGTCGGTTGTAGCCTGTCCAAGGTTGGATTTAGTGTGGTATTAAAATCACCCAACCAGACTGCAGATATTGCAGGGTGGCGGGCCATGAACGACAGTCCCTCTTTAATTATAGTGATGTTAAATGGGGGTGGTACATAAAAGGCCAGTATGAGTAGGGGTTCCCCGTGTAATTTAGCTAGGAGAAATACGTATCGGCCTTGTGAGAAGATAGTTCACATAACTCAAAATGTACAGATTTAGCTATCAAGATTGAGACTCCCCTGGCATGGGATGTGTGGGTAGAATGATAAGCCCACCCAACCCATGGGCGGTGGAGTGCCATCTGGATGCTCCCCTCAACATGTATTTCCACCAAAGCTATCACATCGGCACGCTGTTTCATGAGGAATGTGAAGACTGCTGCACGCTTAATTTTCTCGCGCATGCCCCTCACATTCCATGTAAGAAATTTTAGAGATGCCATGGGTAGAACTTTTTGAGATCTAATGACACAGTGATGTTAAGCGATTTTCTCTTTGTGCGTGAGGCACTTAGGTTCCTAATATTCAGACATGGATGCATTAATACTGTATCACACAACATATATGAACACTCACATGAACATGGCCTTCGAAATGTTACTTGTTTTCTGTGGTTAGTATGCACAAACAATTTCAACAAAACTGTAAACAAATTAACTCCCTCCCCCCTCCCTGCCCTGCACTTTCCCAAACTGGTGCGGGCGTATTCCCTTAACTTGTGTCCAACTGAGAAACATTTAATCGTCCAGGTTGTATAGAAGATGTAATACATCTGGCTGAGTCTCTGGGGTCTGAGTAGGTCAAGGGATATCACCCATATCAGTAATTCAAGGTATGTTATAGTTATTCAATCCCCTTGTTTCCGTTAAAGGCAGCTAACGTGCTCCAGAGAAAACTCCAGTAAACATGATACTGCTTCCCAGTGGTGTGTGGGGTAAAGTCTCGCTGCACGATGCATGTGGCTTCTAGGACTTCTGCATCCCCGGAGCTCCGAAGAGTAATTGGACTCCTGTATAGTAAATATCTAGGGTTTGTGTCTTGTACCCGCACTGGTGTGTAGACGGTCCCGTATCACATTCAGGAGCTTACTATGTGTGGTACAAAACGTTCCACGTCCAGAAATGGGTGGTTTCAAATAAGGTTCCATGCGACTGCAGGGGACAATGTGACTCCGGAGAAAAGTTGAGGTTGGGCAAAATTAGTTATAGCTTTATAACTGGAACTTGGTCATTCAGCTCTTTCAGGGTTAGCACGGCGCTCCAGCCAGGAAATCACTTCTTCCGGATCCTCAAAGAAGACTGCACGGTCGTCATGTTCTATTCTGAGGCGGGCAGGAAAGAGCATGGAGTATTTGTAATGTAGGTTCCTCAGCCTGCTCTTGGCCTCCATAAAGCTCTGACAACGGCGTTGTACCTCCGCTGAAAAATCTGGGAAAATAGCTACTTTAACATTCCCTACTGGGATGTTTCCTTTCTCCCTCGCCATCCGCAGGGCTGCGTCTCGGTCTTTGTAGTTGAGGAGTTTGGCTATGAATGTGCGTGGGGGGGGGGCTCCCTGTGGGGGGGGGGTGTCTACAGCATTCCCCTTTTACATTAGAGTTCCCTTTGCACTATAAGAGGGAATCCTGCAGACTCTGATGTAAGGGGGAACTCTGTGCTGGATGGGTTATATTAACCTGACCTTCATGTAATTAGAGAAATATGGCTTTTGACTTTTGTTATACGTTAAACACATTGTGAATTGCACTAGCTACATGTTTGTAGCCTTAATGTGGATATTTGCACTATTTTGCCGTTAAAACGGCCATTTTATGTACTTTTCTGAGGTATCAGAACTGAATGTGGCTCTGTCAGTAAATGTCATGATTTTTGTCAGTAAAAAATTGTTGCACTTTGTAAATTTTGGGTGTTCTGTCAGTAAATTCACTTTGGGGTCTGGCAACACTGCTGGCATATAGCTGGTGGCACTCAACAGGCTGGTTGTAAGCAAGTAGATCTATTGATTGACTTGTGTACAACCAGGGGGGCATACATGGATTGCAATTCTGTCCCTGCAGAACTGGCTGCATTTCAGTCCATATATGGCTGGCTTAAGAATTAGGACTGAGAGCCACTCAGGTTTGCTGTCTATAAATGATCTGGCCAGGAATTTGCTGGTTGGATGAGAGAGCAGAGAGGTGATCTCATCAGTTTTCTGTACTTTTTGTATTATCCAGCCAGCAAGCTGACACTAGATGAAGATGACACTATAAACAAGGTAACAAAAAACTAAACCAAAGCAACAGCAAAAACTTACAACAAATTAGTACTAAAGCAAAATAATTTACTGTGTATGAGCATGATGGAGGCAGAGTTGGATTATTCAGCTTCAATGGACAGGGAACTAGCAGGGTATACTAGAGCTGAGAT
Organism: Aquarana catesbeiana; assembly: GCF_042186555.1. NCBI lineage: Eukaryota > Metazoa > Chordata > Amphibia > Anura > Ranidae > Aquarana > Aquarana catesbeiana. The sequence continues at coordinate 361,875,858 of NC_133327.1, read as the reverse complement.
ACCAGATGGCAAGTGCAACAGACAGAATACTAAAGAGTCTGACTGGAGGAAAGGCCAAAATATAAAGCCCCCCCAGCAGTCAGATGCAGGTGTGGATTAATGGCACAGATGTATAGGCATAAGTGAATCGATCTCTGGTGGCTTCTGGTTGCTGGAGCACAGTGCCACCAGCAGGCGAAACAGAGAAATTGTTTTGTTTTCTAAAGGGTTGATATCTTCTCTTATTTTTCTTGTGCAGTGTTTGTACATTTACAATTAATTCTAAAGTTGATTGAATGTCATTTGTTTGAATAGCTCATACCTAAAAAAACCCCCCAAAAAACCCAGAATAAACGTATTTGTTTGATTTACATGTGGTGCAACGCTGTGCAATGAAGCAAATTTAAATTCTGCTATGCAATACAAATCAGACAGGTAGGGATTATACCTGTCTTAGCTGCTGTGTGTTTAGAAAGGAAAAAAAATAATTTACTAGTGTCACACTCGAATAGTAGGAAGTCATTTTTTTTTCATCTTCAATCAAACACCAAAAAACGTTTTTGTTTTCCTTTCTTTGTGAACAGGCTTTTGTAAAATAAAACACATGGGGGGGGGGGATTTACTAAAACTGGAGCAAACAGAATCTGGTGGGGTTGTGCATAGTAAACAATAAACTGCTAGATTTTATGTAACTGAACTAACTGAAGTAAGACGCTGATTGGTTGACTGGTGCAGCTGCACAAGATTCAATGTGCTACCCCCTATACCGTATATGTTATGGTTAATTTAGAATGATGGTTTAGAGACTGCATGTAAAAGAGGTGCAAGGCAATGTAGGTTCTAATTATTAGTGATGGATAACTTAGACTGGTGCACAGATGTTTAGGGACTGCATTTTAAAGATGTGCAAGATGGTGTAGGTTAAAGGCACGAGGCACTCAAGGCTTGGAACAAAAAGGAATGAGACACTCCATGTAGCAGAAAGATGTGAGAACTGTGTGTAACAAAGGCACGAGGCACACCAAGCAACACACCACTCAGAATCTGAAGCAGCTGTGCATGGTAGTCGATCAGCTTCTAACAGCTGGCCCAAATAAGCTTGACAATAAAATCTGGAAGCTGATTGGTTTCTATGCAGGGCTCCACCAGATTTTGCATGCTCCAGTTTTAGTAAATCCCCCCAACTGTATGTAATAGTGGCATAAGGCACTGCATGTAAAAGAGGTATTAGGCACTGCATGTAACAGGGGCATTAATGCATGCAATAGAAAGGCATGAGGCACTGAATGCAATGGACATTCATAAGTGTAGCGCCTACCCCAATTTTCCGGAAGCCTGATGGTGACTACCGGGGGGAGGGATGGCTGGCATACATTCTCAGGGTGCAGGTTTGTGGGTCTGGTGGGCGATGAACAAGAGAGAATTTGGGCGCCAGTCACTTTTATGCTTTAAACAAGAGAGAAGCTTATTTCTCAGAACAGGAAAAATGTGGGAGAGAGGGGATCGGGCACAGGACACCCTTAATAACAATCAGCAACAGGCAGTTTGGCAGATGCCTTAGACAAAAATAGGTGTGGTAAGGTAGACAGCCGTACAGGAATAAGAGCCTTTAAGCTGAACCAGCACATCTATACTGTGTAGGACAGGCTGTCTCTTCTAGTAACTGAACTTTACTCACAGCTTCATGCTCTGATTCCCTTTGATGAGTTCTCTCTGAAGTCCTCCCAGCCATTTCATAGCCTCCAGCTCATGAAAAGTCCCCTCTGGCTCTTCCTTAGAACTCCATCCCTGTCGTTTCCAGATCTCTGGCATAAACTTGAACACCCGGATAGGCCACGGATAGGCCTAGCAGCCAGCAGCCACCTAGATAGGCCTCAGCCTTCAGCAGCCAGGAACTGTACACACATCCACCCAGGCCAAAGCCCTGGGCGGGAAGACTAACTTGGTCACCTGACTTTGTTCCATAAAATAGCTTTTCCCAGCATGCAATGCAGAAAATATGATCGGCGGAGAAAAGTATGTTTATCCATAACTTTCATATACTGTAGTTCATCATACTAATGTCAAAGGCAACAGTGCCACCTATTGACAAAAGGGAGAAGCCACAAATAAATGGAATTAACACAGAAGTCAGTTAACCCCTAAACACTACAAATTAGCCAGGCTGGCTACCACCCAGCATAAATAAATTTACCTGTAACCCTATTCTAGGGACGAAGGTGCTACATAAGGCAACGTGTGCCATTGGCACTGTGTATAGTAGAGATCCAATGCCCTGTGTTTAGTAGATTTGTGATAAATCACATATTACCAGCACCCAAAATGTTAATTAATTGTACTCTAATGTAAAATCATGCACAGAAGTAATGTTCTCTGTGAATACACTAATAATATGGATACTGACAGATTTTATTGATGATCTGATTATTATTAGCATGTGGGGAGTTACCTTCAAACACTTATACAAATTCAAAAGGCAAGGTGCATAAAACAAAGAGGAAAAATGAAATGTGTGAACCCAAAAAATGAATAGTAAAATAAAAAAAACTGTTTGGCATTCAATTCATTTGTAAATTTAAGATTGGAGAGCCACATTGGTTAATCATCAGCCCACGTATTATTCTTCTATTTCTTTCAAGTCCCTATTCATTTTATTTGAGCATTCAGCCATTTAATATGCTGTCTTCATCCAAAAAAAATGACTGTGGCAACAAGTAGCAACATTCCAGTCCAGTGCTACATCCACCATAAATATACATTTTAGGAACAATCGCTGGAAACTAAAATGCCTGAAAACTGAAATCATTACTGAAAATGGACCTGTAACCAACACTTGTCACAAAATACCAATAAGCTGATCCATGCCTGCAAAGTTCATTTCAAATTTGCGATATCTTAGCTTGTTCTTTTTAAAATCACAGTGGGATGATCTATAAAACTCACAAAAGCCCTAGGACAGTTGAACTGTGCCTGCATGGTCTATAGACCCTTTGGGGTTGATTTACTTTAAGTCTATTATTATCTTTGGTCAGCAAATCCTTGTGATTCAAGATGACTGGCAGCATGCTTCAGGGTTTTGGAATACAAAAGCATCTTGATATCACCAGACTGGCTAAAAAGAGCCGCCCGATGTATGACGGATTAACAGCTGTTGCTTTACCTGCCTTGGACGCTTCCAGAGAAGTGAGACCAGTGGCGGCCGCTCATAAGGGGCGCAGGGGTGCCACCCCCTTAATCCATGCGCCTGGCCCCTAATCTCCATGCAGGGTGCCGGACACATGGATTCCAATGGTTTTTTTTTTTTAAGCACATGATTAGAGCCTGAGGCTCTAATTGGCTTCAAAAAGGGTGGGCTCGGGGCGCAGAGCTTGTGTGACATTAGCAAATTAATATTCCCTAATGTCTTCCTGCTTCACTTCCCAGGCCAATCAGGAAGCAGGTCCTGAGACTCAATTGGCCGGGAGGAGAAGCAACTGCCGGGACTTGGGAAGAGATGCAGGGGGGAACCTGCGACCTGGATGGTAAGTGCAGGGCTGTTGGGCTGCCTGGCAGGTGAGCGAAGCAGCGATTGAGTGGGCGATCAATCGAGCGATGGGGAGAGTGAGGGGGCCAGGTTGGTTTGCTGCCCCCCAAACAAATTGAGCACCAACCACCACTGAGTGAGACCCTCTGTTTCAGGGACCTGTGAGGCATCCCCAAGTCCATGTGCTATGTTTCAAGTCATGGCATTTAAAAGAAAACTTTCAACAAAAAAAAGTCTGTCATCTAGGGGTAATTTCCTCTTTATTGTACAAAAGAAAACTAGTCACATCAGCTATATGTTTAAGTGTGGTTAAAGCTTATGTTTTTTTATTGACAATAATAACCCTTTTATAGGAACCTAACTGTCAGGAACCATGAATCAGACGGAGACAGAAAATGCAGTTAAAATCACACCTTTTTAATATAATGGTAACAACGGTACAAATAGTAAATGTAGTCAAAACATAGCCAGGGTACGGTAGCCAATGTGGATAGTTAGAACAAGCCTGTAAATCAGGAAGCCGGAGATCAGCGTAGTCGGAGGTAGCAGACAGGATCAGGAACCAGAAGTGATTGCAGCCAGGTAAATCTTCAACAGGGACACAGCAGAGAGTCTCCAGATATGTTTCACCAAGGCAAAGGCACGGAAAGAATGAACCAGGCAGTTTAAATTGCCAGAAGGGGATGGCTGTATGCTGGACTGACAAGCAGGAAATGATCACAAGGTGAGCCGCTGTGGAACAATGAATGCTGACAATTAACCGACAGCTGAGCAACCTGAGCACTAAGAAGGGAGGGCTGGGAGCCTAGCCCTGACACTATAATCCCTAATATTATAGAACAGGGGTGAGCAACCTTTTCTGCATTAAGTTTCAATTTGTAATCATTAGGCAACCAACATGCCAGTGAACAATAGCGAGCCATGGACCTCAGATCAGCCCCAATTCCCGAATCTTCAAACCCCAAATCAGCCCCAATCTCCAACATCAGGGTTTTATATTCATACACCCTGCAGTGGGCGATTCTGTGAAATGTCATGGATGTGGGTGAACCACGGCCACAGAAGGGCAGATCAGGCATTGTAATTGACAGCCTAATTAGCTGTCAGTTACAGCCTATGGAAAAGGCCCTGTGTTTGTAGAGTGTTTGGGCCCATTAGATGATCCTTTAGTGGGCTAGTCTGAGCCAACAGGCGTGCCACATTATGATCTACCAGATGTTACTAAAAATGACATTGCATGCTTGTGCTGGCACAAGTGCTTTAGGTTGCTGATCCCTGTTTTATAGTTTTAACAAGCTGGTTTGAACAAAAGCCTTATGCCGCGTACACGTGATCGGATATTCTGACAAAAAAATCCTGGATTTATTTCCGAAGCTGGCTCAAACTTGTCTTGCATACACACGGTCGCACAAATGTTGTCGGAAATTTCGAACGTCAAGAACGCAGTGACGTGGAATTGTGTACACACGATCAGAATTTCCGACAACAAAATCTCAAATTTTAGTTGTCGGAAATTCCGACAATAAATGTCCGATGGAGCCTACACACGGTCGGAATTTCCCACAACAAGCTCACATCGAACATTTGTTGTTGGAAATTCCGACCGTGTCTATGCGGCATTACAGTAGAACTATAGGCAAAACTTTTTTCATTTTGGATAGAACAAGGGAGGGTTATAACCCCTGTCAGGTTTTTTTCCCCCACCATCTCTGTCCCATTTCTAAGATTTTCCTTCTCATTCTATCCCATAGCCAAACAGAAATTGAGAGGAAATTCCTGCAAATTAAGGGAATTCCTTGGGGACCCCCAGGTCACCAGAACTAGTGTCCCCATTAGAAGATTTCTTCTCCATTACGTTTCTGGTGACATCCCAAAATTTGAGATTTACTTTTATTTTCACTATCAATAACAGGACAAATAGAGACGGTGGCTCTCCCTAATGGGGACCCAGACAGCAATAAAAACTGTCAGGGGTTCTGATCCCTCTCCACTCTATCCAAAACTAAAAAAAGTTTTGTCTTTAGTTAATCTTTAAAGGAGTTGTAAAGGTAGAAGTTTTTTTTATCTTAATGCATTCTCCGCATTAAGATACAAAGCCTTCTGTGTGCAGCAGCCCCCCTCAGCCCCCCTAATACTTACCTGAGCCCCATCTCTATCCAGTGATGTCCACGAGTCCCTCGGCCGTCCGGGACTCTACCTTCTAATTGTCTGAGACACAGCAATGGCGCCATTGGCTCCTGCGGCTGTCAATCAAAGTCAGGTAGCCAATCAGGAAAGAGAGGGGTGGGGCCGAACAGCAGCTCCGTGTCTGAATTGATACACGGAGCTGCAGCTGCTTGCTGTGGGGGCGCTTGACAGGAGGGAGGGGCCAGAAGCGCTGAAGAGGCACCCGAGAAGAGGAGGATAGGGGCAAAACCACTGCACAGAGCAGGTATAACTTTTTTTTTTAAACAAGACGTTACAGTCACTTTAAGCTTAATACACGGCAAATACAGATGACTGCTTTAAAAGTTTATTTTGATAAGCTGTTAGAATCTGATTCACTAATTGCTAGATCCTTTAAAGCCATAGGCAGCATGTCCACTCCTAAGGTCTGGTTCACACTAGATGCGATGCAAATTCACAGCAAATTTGCTGCAAATTCGTACCGCATCTAAATCGCAACCTGTTCATGCAAACTAATTGCAGAGTGTATGTTAAGTTAACGACACCCCGCAATCAGTTTGCAAAAAGCAGTGGTGCGGACAAAAAAGGGTCCTGCATGAGTTTTGTCCAAATGCGATGTGAATTCAGCCATACAATCTGTATGGCTGAATTCACATCGCACAGACATCGCATGTGATCTGCACAGCAATGCAATGCGAATCACATGCGATGTCTGGCATCGCACTAGTGTGAACCGGCCCTTAAGGTTAATCATACCTCACAACTTTTTGAGTAGGGAACGAGGGACATCTATTAGAAAAAATATGTAGGCATAGAGCACAACCCCCCCGCCACACCCCTTAAAAGAGAATTATATATATATATATATATATATATATATATATATATATATATATATATATATATATATATATATATATATATATTTGTTAAATGCTTTTTTTTTTTTTTTTACCACTACTATTCCTTTATATTGGCTTTTGATATTTACAAATGCAGCAATTTAGAATTTGGATGAAAGTTTTAGCACTGGGAAACACTTTTTGAAAGATAAACAGTGCATTTTAGATATAACTATATAGATCAGATCAAAATAAGGGACAAATGAGGAGGAAAGAGGGACAGAGAGACTTTGTTCTAAATCAGGCACCCATCTTGTTCTTTTGAAACAGACTTTTCAAAAGAACAAGAAGAAAACGAAAGCAGCCACCACATCAAACATGGTATGCTGCAATATAATAAATGTTTGCTTTGGGTGTAATACCCCTTTCCTTTATCATGGTTAGCACATTTAGGAAAAGTGAAAATTTGTTTGTACATTTAGGACCTTTGTAAAGCTTGAATAAGTACTAAACAGACCAAAGAAGTACTATCTTTGGCCTGTCATTTAAATGGAAAATTGCCTCGTGGACATACTTCAGTCACTTGAATAAACATTTAAATCTGCTGTTTGTTTAAGTAGGAACAATACAGGCTGGATATATTTCCAAATCAAGACTTAAGCTGGAAACACACTATACAATTTTCTGTAGATTTTTTCAATTAGATTTACCAAAAGCATATAATATGAGGTCAAACCTTAAGATTCTGAATTTGTATGCAGTCAGGCAGGCCCCTGCACTACATGGTTTTGGTAAATCTAAAGGAAATCAGGCAACAAAAGTTGTATAGTGTGTATGGGGTCTAATTGTTTGGTTGCAAAATCCTGTCACCAGTGGTCCTGCCCTGAAAGATTTATCACTGTCTAGGTTAGCTGTTGTGGAGGAAAAGGGTGAAAATAAATTACTCTAACCAGTAATACTGGGGGCAAAATCTGGTGTAGCTGTGCATGGTAGCCAATCAGCTTCTAATGCCGTGTACACACGACCGGACTTTTGGACCGAACTGATCCGACGGAACAAATCCGTCGGACAATTCGATCGTGTGTGGGCTTCATCTGACCTTTTCTGTCGAAAAATCCGTCGGACTTTAGAAATAGAACATGTTTAAAATCTTTCCGATGGACATGAGTCCGATCAAAAAATCTGTTTGTCTGTATGCTAGTCCGATGGACAAAAAAGGATGCAAGAGCAGCTATTGGCTACTGGCTATGAACTTCCTTATTCTAGTCCGGTCGTACGTCATCACGTTCGAAACGATCGGACTTTGGTGTGATCGTGTGTAGGCAAGTCCATTTCGTTGGAACTCCGTCGAAAAGTCCTTCGGAGTTCAGCCTGACGAAAAGTCCGGTCATGTGTACACGGCATTACTTCAGCTTGTTCAATTAAGCTTTGACAAAAAAAAACCTTGGAAGTTTATTGGTTTCTCTCCAGTTTTAGTAAATCAACCCCGCTGTTTCCACAATTTCTCCACCGCAGGTCTAAATTCCTTTTTTGCACCTGTGCAATTTATCATTCTTCGGCCATCATTCCACAATGCAGAACATGAGGAATCCTATTAATGTCTATGGGAGGGGTCCCCAACCCCTGGACCGGTGCCATCCGTGGCCTTTTTGAGGCCAGCTGCATGGAAGAAGGAGAGCTGCCGGAGAGCACAGACTTCTGCACCACTGCAGGCTCCAGATTCTCATAGCAGGAACCCTGTGTCAACAGTACATTTGCCTGTTTTCATTTTCCTGCTGAGGCGGTAGCTGCATCTGGGGGCTGACAAGCTGCACCTGGTGGCTGACAAGTTGCATCTAGGGACTGACATGCTGCACCTGGTGGCTGACAAGCTGCACCTGGTGGCTGACAAGCTGCACCTGGTGGCTGACATGCTGCAGCTGGGGGCTGACCTGCTTCATCTGGTGGCTGACAAATTGTATCTAGGTGCTTGATAAGTTGTATCTAGGTGCTGACAAGCTGCACCTGGGGGCTGACAAGTTGCATCTGGTGGTTGACAAGTTGTAAAGTTGGTGGCTGACAAGCTGCATCTGGGGGCTGACATGCTGCACCTGGTGACTGACAAGCTGCACTTGGTGACTGACAAGCTGCACTTGGTGACTGACAAGCTGCACTTGGTGACTGACAAGCTGCACCTGGTGGTTGACAAGTTGCACCTGGGGGCTGACAAGCTGCACCTGGTGGTTGACAAGCTGCATCTGGTGGCTGACAAGCTGCACCAGGGGGCTGATGAATGCATCTGGTGGCTGACAAATGCATCTGGTGACTGACAAGCTGCACTTGGTGACTGACAAGCTGCACCTGGGGGCTGACAAGCTGCACCTGGGGGCTGACAAGCTGCACCTGGGGGCTGACAAGCTGCACCTGGGGGCTGACAAGCTGCACCTGGGGGCTGACATGCTGCACCTGGGGGCTGACATGCTGCACCTGGGGGCTGACAAGCTGCATTTGGTGGTCGACAAGTTGATTCTGGTGGCTGAAATGCTGCACCTGGTGGCTGACAAGCTGCACCTAGATGCTGACAAGCTGCACCTGGTGACTGACAAGCTGCATCTGGTGGCTGACAAGCTGCACCAGGGGGCTGACAGGATGCACCTGGAGGATGACAAGTTGCACCTGGTGGCTGACAAGCTGCATCTGGTGGTTGCAAGCTGCCCCAGGGGGCTGACAGATGCATCTGGTGATTGACAAATGCATCTGGTGGCTGACAAGCTGCACTTGGGGGCTGACAAGTTGTATCTGATGGTTGACAAGCTGTATCTGGTGGCTGACCTGTTTCATCTGGGGGCTGACAAGCTGCATCTGGTGGCTGACAAGTTGTATCTAGGTGCTTGACAAGCTGCATCTGGGGGCTGACATGCTGCATCTGGGGGCTGACAAGCTGCATCTGGGGGCTGACAAGCTGCATCTGGGGGCTGACAAGCTGCACCTGGTGGTTGACAAGCTGTATCTAGTGGCTGACATGCTGCACCTGGTGGCTGACAAGCTGCTCATAGGTGCTGACAAGTTGCACCTGGTGGCTGACAAGTTGCACCTGGGGGCTGACATGCTTCATCTGGGGGCTGACATGCTTCATCTGGGGGCTGACATGCTTCATCTGGGGGCTGACATGCTTCATCTGGGGGCTGACATGCTGCATCTGGGGGCTGACAAGCTGCATCTGGTGGCTGACAAGCTGCATCTGGTGGCTGACAAGCTGCATCTGGTGGCTGACAAGCTGCACCTGGTGGTTGACAAGCTGTATCTAGTGGCTGACAAGCTGTATCTAGTGGCTGACAAGCTGCATCTGGTGGCTGACAAGCTGCATCTGGTGGCTGACAAGCTGCATCTGGTGGCTGACAAGCTGCATCTGGTGGTTGACAAGCTGCATCTGGTGGTTGACAAGCTGCATCTGGTGGCTGACAAGCTGCGCCAGGGGGTTGACCAATACATTTGGTGGCTGACAAGCTGCACTTGGGGGCTGACAAGTTGTATCTGGTGGTTGACAAGTTGAATCTGGTGGTTGACAAGCTGTTCCTAGGTGCTGACAAGTTGCACCTGGTGGCTGACAAGCTGCATCTGGTGGCTGACAAGCTGCACCAGGGGGCTGACAAATGCATCTGGTGGCTGACAAGCTGCACTTGGGGGCTGACAAGTTGTATCTGGTGGCTGACAAGCTGTATCTGGTGGCTGACAAGCTGCATCCGGGGGCTGACATGCTTCATCTGGGGGCTGACAAGCTGCATCTGGGGGCTGACAAGCTGCATCTGGGGGCTGACAAGCTGCATCTGGTGGCTGACAAGCTGCATCTGGTGGCTGAAAAGCTGCACATGGTGACTGACAAGCTGCACCTGGTGGTTGACAAGCTGTATCTAGTGGCTGACATGCTGCACCTGGTGGCTGACAAGCTGCTCATAGGTGCTGACATGCTTCATCTGGGGGCTGACATGCTTCATCTGGGGGCTGACAAGCTGCATCTGGTGGCTGACAAGCTGCATCTGGTGGCTGACAAGCTGCATCTGGTGGCTGACAAGCTGCACCTGGTGGTTGACAAGCTGTTCCTGGTGGTTGACAAGCTGTATCTAGTGGCTGACAAGCTGCACCTGGTGGCTGACAAGCTGCTCCTAGGTGCTGACAAGTTGCACCTGGTGGCTGACAAGCTGCATCTGGTGGTTGACAAGCTGCATCTGGTGGTTGACAAGCTACATCTGGTGGTTGACAAGCTGCATCTGGTGGCTGACAAGCTGCATCTGGTGGCTGACAAGCTGCATCTGGTGGCTGACAAGCTGCATCTGGTGGCTGACAAGCTGCATCTGGTGGCTGACAAGCTGCATCTGGTGGCTGACAAGCTGCATCTGGTGGTTGACAAGCTGCATCTGGTGGCTGACAAGCTGCGCCAGGGGGTTGACCAATACATTTGGTGGCTGACAAGCTGCACTTGGGGGCTGACAAGTTGTATCTGGTGGTTGACAAGCTGTTCCTAGGTGCTGACAAGTTGCACCTGGTGGCTGACAAGCTGCATCTGGTGGCTGACAAGCTGCACCAGGGGGCTGACAAATGCATCTGGTGGCTGACAAGCTGCACTTGGGGGCTGACAAGTTGTATCTGGTGGCTGACAAGTTGTATCTGGTGGCTGACAAGCTGTATCTGGTGGCTGACAAGCTGCATCCGGGGGCTGACAAGCTGCTTATGGATGTGGTGACAGGTTACAGTGACAATCTGCATCTGGTGGCAGGCTACAGTGGCAAGTGGCTAGCTGAATTGCGGAGAGTTTAACTATTTCAATATATTTTACAATGTAATAATAGAAATAATGCTCTTCAATCATCCTGACACTATATCACCCATGGTGTTGGGATTATTGAAGCTCTAACACCAAATCAAACCCCACCCTATTGACAAGCTGCATCTAGTGGCTGACAAGCTGCATCTGGTTGCTGACAAGCTGCACCAGGGGGCTGACGAAAGCATCTGGTGGCTGACAAGCTACACTTGGGGGCTGAGAAGTTGTATCTGGTGGTTGACAAGCTGCACCTGGTGGCTGACAAGCTGCACCTGGTGGCTGACAAGCTGCTCATAGGTGCTGACAAGTTGCACCTGGGGGCTGACAAGCTGCACCTGGTGGCTGACAAGCTGCACCTGGTGGCTGACAAGCTGCACCTGGGGGCTGACAAGCTGCACCTGGGGGCTGACAAGCTGCACCTGGGGGCTGACAAGCTGCACCTGGGGGCTGACAAGCTGCACCTGGGGGCTGACAAGCTGCACCTGGTGGATGACAAGCTGCATCTGGTGGATGACAAGCTGCATCTGGTGGATGACAAGCTGCATCTGGTGGTTGACAAGCTGCATCTGGTGGCTGACAAGCTGCATCTGGTGGCTGACAAGCTGCATCTGGTGGCTGACAAGCTGCATCTGGTGGCTGACAAGCTGCATCTGATGGCTGACAAGCTGCATCTGGTGGTTGACAAGCTGCATCTGGTGGCTGACAAGCTGCACCAGGGGGCCGATGAATGCATCTGGTGGCTGACAAGCTGCACCTGGTGGCTGACAAGCTGCACTTGGTGGCTGACAAGCTGCACTTGGTGGCTGACAAGTTGCACCTGGGGGCTGACAAGTTGCACCTGGGGGCTGACAAGTTGCACCTGGGGGCTGACAAGTTGCACCTGGGGGCTGACAAGCTGCACCTGGTGGTTGACAAGCTGCATCTGGTGGCTGACAAGCTGCACCAGGGGGCTGATGAATGCATCTGGTGGCTGACAAATGCATCTGGTGGCTGACAAGCTGCACTTGGGGGCTGACAAGTTGTATCTGGTGGTTGACAAGCTGTATCTGGTGGCTGACAAGCTGCACCTGTTGGCTGACAAGCTGTACCTGGGGTGCTGACAAGCTGCATCTGGGGGCTGACAAACTGCTTATGGATGTGGTGACAGCCTACAGTGACAATCTGTATCTGGTGTCAGGCTACAGTGGCAAGTGGCTAGCGGTATTACGGAGAGTTTAACTATTTCAATATATTTTACAATGTAATAATAGAAATAATGCTCTTCAATCATCCTGACACCATATCACCCATGGTGTTGGGATTATTAAAGCTCTAATACCAAATCAAACCCCACCCTATCGCCCCTGGAAATATATTCTTCCACAAAACCAGTCCCTGGTATCAAAAAGGTTGGGTCTATGGGACCTGTTCACAATCATCTGTGCAACTTGGAAAAATGTTCAGGGGCTTCTTTTTGTGCAACAAAATGAGGGGAATGGGGAAAGCACAGTCTTGCACTACTCTTCTATATTACTAAATTTAGAACATGGAGCAGATGCTGCTCCTACGTTGTAATTAACTAAAGGGGTGCAAGCTCCTTTGTTAATTATGACTGATCATTCCCTGTTCTGTGACAGCACACAGGACAACAGCTGTGAGATTACAGTTCCAGCTCTCGTTCTTTGACAGCTCACATTCTGTACAAGAGGGCTGCACCTGGTGGGAATCTGTGGCAGATTTCTATATAGAAAACCACCACATTCCCTCTGTTTATCAGGTGCAGACCCTGCTTCAATTTCTCTTTCACTCTGAAATAGAAACTGACGCAGGTTGCACAGATAGAGCTGCAACAGGTCTATCGACTTTCATGCCACTTCTGACAGTTTCAATAATTCCATGGAATATGTGCTATTGGCTCCTTGGACTTTAATAGGGGTGCACATAAAAATGCATAAATATAAAGTATCAAAAAACGCACATGTGCGAAGCCTAATGTTTCTCTCCAGTAGGACTATTTATTTTCTGAGATCATAGGTTTTTAAAATATGTGTAAATGTAAGTACTGTGTTTATATTACAGTTGTATTCTATAATAACCTTAAAGCGTTTGTTACCCCAACACTTCATATTCCTGATATGTGGCTGCTGTGCCATGTACTTGTATGAGAAAGTATCCTGTTCTCTTTGTATCGCTTCCTTTATGTGAAATCCCTGGTGTTCCTGCTAGTCCCCTTGCTTTCCTACTGAATTCTGACTACACTAAGCAGGGGAGCACACTGTGGTCAGTTCTCTAGTTATGCTGGGAACTCTGTGTACTTTCCTCAATGATCAGACTTGTCCTGACATGCCCCTGCTGCACAGCTATTCAATGGCAAGCTCAGTGTACTGTGAAACAAATATATATATACTTGCGCTGGAAGTTAGTGCAAACAATATTACCAGTGATTGCAGCTGCTGTACACAAGGTGCTATTCACTTGACTGATTGAAGTATATATAATTGCAGCACTCACATAAGTAAAAAAATTATTAACAAAAAACGTCTATATACATTGTGCAAATGTGCTCCGATAATAAAGTGCAGTTGTGCTCCAAACCTCAGTTGCGCCACAAACCCCTCCAGTCTCCCCACTCACCGAAAGGAATGGACCCCTAGCTTCTCAGTCCAGGGGTTGTTCAGGCTAGAATGCTGGCCATAAATGGCATAAGGATCCAATGGAAATCTCCCCCAATCGTGATGAACACATGTGGATAAGGTCACTCAAAAAATGAAAAGAGGGACTGATAGTGAAGTACAATTTGGCTAAATTTTAATGCGCAAACATGGACAGGTACTTACAAGCTAAAAGCATTGCTCAAGCATAAAATGGCAAGGATCAACATCAGGAAACGCTGGATCCTGCGTGCGTTCCACCAAAACCGGAAAACAGAAATTACGTTAAACCATTTTGCCCTCCCACAAGGCGTCATCAAGGAACGCGTTGACGTAATTTCCGGTTTATGAGTCCAAATGATGTCACTTCCGGTTTAGGTGGAATGGACGCGGGATGTAGCGTTTCCTGATGTTGATCCTTGTCATTTTATGCGTGAGCAATGCTTTAACTTGTAAGTACCTGTCAATGTTTGCGTATTTATTTTTATTTTATTTATTTATTTTATTTCAGGTACTTATATAGCGCTGTCAATTTACGCAGCGCTTTACATATACATTATACATTCACATCAGTCCCTACCCTCAAGGAGCTTACAATCTAGGGTCCCTAACTCACATTCATACATACTAGGGACAATTTAGACAGGATCCAATTAACCTACCAGCATGTCTTTGGAGTGTGGGTGGAAACCGGAGTACCCGGAGGAAACCCACGCAGGCACAGGGAGAACATGCAAACTCCAGGCAGGTAGTGTCATGGTTGGGATTCGAACCAGTGACCCTTCTTACTGCTAGGCGAGAGTGCTACCCACTACACCACTGTGCTGCCCGTATATTAAAACTTTACTTCACTATCAGTCCTTCTTTTCCTTTTTTGGGTGACCTTGTCCACATGTGTATATCACGATTGGGGGATTGAACAGAGGGAACACAGGGATTGCCATCATTTAATAAAAAAAGGGGGAGAAAGGTATTTATAATATATTTTTTATATCTATACAAAAATGTTTTGTCTTTCATTTCTATTTTAAACTGAATGGGTTGTTTTGCAAGGTGATTGCTTACAATCACTTTAAAGTGCTATATGCTTGTAACGAGTAAATGTTTTGTAGCTAGAGTAAGAACTGGATATAACATTGAAATGCAGATGGCCAATTAAACATACAGTGGGTTTGATTTACTAAAGGCAAATCCACTTTGCACTACAACTGCATTGCAAGGGCACTTGGAAGTGCAGTCTCTGTAGATCCGAGGAAAATAAAAAACAGCATTTTTGCTTGTACACGATTGGGTGGTAAAATCAGCAGGGCTTCCCCTCATTTCAGATCTTCCCCTCAGATCTAAAGTGACTGCACTTTCAAGTGCACTTGTAGTGCAAAGTGGAGTTGCCTTTAGTAAATCAACCCCAGTATCTCACAAAAGTGAGTACACCCCTCACATTTTTGTAAATATTTTATTATAACTTTTCATGTGACAACACTGAAGAAATGACAGTTTGCTACAATGTAAATTAGCGAGTGTACAGCTTGTATAACAGTGTAAATTTGCCGTCCCCTCAAAATAACTCAACACACAGACACAGACATTAATGTCTAAACCACTGGCAACAAAAGTGAGTACACCACTAAGTGAAAATGTCCAAATTGGGCCCAATTAGCCATTTTCCCTCCCCGGTGTCATGTTACTTGTTAGTGTTACAATGTCTCAGGTGTGAATAGGGAGCAGGTGTGTTAAATTTGGTGTTATTGCTCTCACTCTCTCATACTGGTCACTGGAAGTTCAACATGGCACCTCATGGCGAAAAACTCTCTGAGGATCTGAAAAAAAAGAATTGTTGCTCTACATAAAGATGGCCTAGGCTATAAGAAGATTGCCAAGACCCTGAAACTGAGCTGCAGCATGGTGGCTAAGACCATACTGCCGTTTAACAGGACAGGTTCCACTCAGAACAGGCCTCGCCATGGTCGACCAAAGAAGTTGAGTGCACGTGCTCAGCATTATATCCAGTGTGTGGTGGCAACCAGGAGAGGAGTACAAAGACAAGTGTGTCTTGCCTACAGTCAAGCATGGTAGTGGGAGTGTCATGATCTGGGGCTGCATGAATGCTGCCGGCACTGGGGAGCTACAGTTCATTGAGGAAATCATGAATGCCAACATGTACTGTGACATACTGAAGCAGAGCATGATCCCCTCCCTTCGTGGACTGGGCCGCAAGGCAGTATTCCAACATGATAACGACCCCAAACACACCTCCAAGATGACCACTGCCTTGCTAAAGAAGCTGAGGGTAAAGGTGATGGACTGGCCAAGCATGTCTCCAGACCTAAACCCTATTGAGCATCTGTGGGGCATCCTCAAACGGAGGGTGGAGGAGCACAAGGTCTCCAACATCCACCAGCTCCGTGATGTCATCATGGAGGAGTGGAAGAGGATTCCAGTCACAACCTGTGAAGCTTTGGTGAGCTCCATGCCCAGGAGGGTTAAGGCAGTGCTGGAAAATAATGGTGGCCACACAAAATATTGACACTTTGGGCCAAATTTCACTTAGGGGTGTACTCACTTTTGTTGCCAGTGGTTTAGACATTAATGGCTGTGTGTTGAGTTATTTTGAGGGGACAGCAAAATTACACCGTTATACAAGCTGTACACTCACTACTTTACATTGTAGCAAAGTGTAATTTCTTCAGTGTCACATGAAAAGATATAATAAAATATTTACAAAAATGTGAGGGGTGCACTCACTTTTGTGAGATACTGTTTGCTACAATATGTGATACCAAGAATCTGACATCAGAATCTGGGTGGAGCGATAGTCTCTGCCGTCACCATGCACCAGTTAGTCTGGCTGTGAGCCGCGGCTGTGTTTTTTAGAATACTTTGTTGGTTTTTGGATGTCAGTATTACCATTTTTAAAATAAAACTTTGGAACCAATTAGTGCACCATGAAGTTTTTTCTGCTTTATCCTTCTTAATACCAGCCCTGGGAGTCATTAGCACCTTATGTACTTACCACCGTGTGAAGATACATCGCAGCAGGAGCATAAGCAGCAGCGAGAGGAAAAGTTACCATTAGAGGAATCCTTGGATATATCACTTGACTGGCTGAGCTCTCTGATGTGTCTGTCTGATGTGCCTGTTTGATCTCTATAATCTGAGATCCACCCCATTCGGTAAGCGGTCACGATTGTTGGATGTTTTGATGAACAGAACATAATTTTTCTTCTGACAAGCCCTGTTTGTGATACTGTTGTACCACTGGGCACAAATAGTGTTAATGGACTATTAGATTCATACCTATATATTTTGTTTCAGTATTTGTGTTTATATTTATTTATTCATTTTGACACTTATACTTTGTATAGTTGTCTATGGACAGCTACAGGTTCACTTCATTTAGGTAGCGCAATTATTTTTGTTACACACCAAGAATCACTGCTTTTGTTTAAAGGTAGCTAGACATTACATGATGTAATAAAATGCATGGAAATGTTTATTTCTATATCAGTTAATTGATCATTTGTTTCATTCAGGAAAACATTCATCGTATGTTTAGGGTTAGACAAATTTTACACAGATGGACCATGATCAATGTAACTTTGTGTCTCTGCATATGTGATGCATAAATGAATATACGCTGCATTAAGCACATTTGATATAACAGTTCTAAGCCAATCTACAGTGCAGCTGCACATAATTGTATGAAATACTGCATAGGCAAACCATTTCACTAAACACTGAATGTGCACCTGCTATGAATCTAGCTGGGTGTTATGCAGCTGCTGTAATCATACTGTTATCCGGCTGCTCAACTGAGCTGCTGTTAATTAGTTCTCTCACTGAGAAATTATTCAAATTGCTTCCTGTGAATGCCTATTGAGATTTCAGGATTGTTTACCCTTCTATCCTCTATTGCTCCTCTGTCCTGTTTTGATTTTGTTTGCTTGTTTTGCTTGGTACCCCTTTTCATGTGTATTGTTGGACCTGATTTCATTGTTGCATTATTAATGAAACTCATGAAAATACAACTCTAGGAGCAGTTTCCGAAGGCCAGGGTGCAAGAGGAGTTCATCGTGATGACGTGGCAAAAAAACACAAGTTACCTTTAGTAAAAAAGGTCGGTATAGCCAAAGCCTAATTGTGGGAGGTGATATACAAGCCTTAATTTTTCCTGCTTCCATCAGCCTCCTAGACCACCTTGTAGGTTAGTGAGGCCACCCACCAGATTCAAGGATCAAGAAGGAGAACTGGAAGGTGGAGTCAAGCTTGACTTTTAGAGGAGTAGTTGAAATTTGTATTTAAAGAATATGTAAGCCCAACACTTTATATTCCTGATATGTGCCTGCTGTACCATGTACTTGTTTAAGAAAGTATCCTGTTCTTTGTATTGCTTCCTTTGTATGAAATCCCTGGAGTTCCTGCAAGTACCTCTGCTTTCCTAATAAACACTGACCACCAAACGAAGGCTACTTTCACACTGGTTCGCATCAAAACTGCCATTAAAACGCCTATGCGTTAAAGGAGCATTTTAGCATGCAGTTCCCATTCATTTTAAAGGGAAGGAGCCGTTTTGGTGCGCTTTTGCTCCAAAAATGCTGCAAGCAGGAATTTTTACACCGCAACCAAAATGCACCGCCCTAGTGTGAACACATTCATAGATTTTAAAGGGAAGAATTTTTCTTGAGCTTTTCAGGTGTTTTTTTTAACGCAAAAGCGCTTCAAAAACTCCTCAGTGTGAAAGCACCCTAAGCAGGAGCTCACTGAGGTCAGTTCTCTAGCTATGCTGGGAAATGAGCCTGCTCTCCTCCAAACATCAGACTTGTCCAGGCACCCCCCCACCCTTGCACAGCCTTTCACTGGGAAGCTCAATGTACTGCTGTTTCTCCTCCCCCAGCTTATGCACCTGAGAAAAGAGGGAATGTGATCACTTATAAAAAATATCTATACCCAAATGTTTTACGTTTCAATTCTATTTTAAAGTGAATGGGTTGTTTTACAAGGTTAGGGTTTACAATCACTTTACCTTCAGCTGTCTTCAGTAGTGATGAGCCGAACACCCCCCGGTTCGGTTCACACCAGAACTTGCGAACAGGCAAAAAATTTGTGCGAACACAGTTAAAGTCTTTGGGACACGAACATGAAAAATTAAAAGTGCTCATTTTAAAGGCTTATATGCAAGTTATTGTCATAAAAAGTATTTGGGGACCCGGGTCCTGCCCCAGGTGACATGTATCAATGCAAAATAAGTTTTAAAAACGGACAATTTTTAGGAGCAGTGATTTTAATAATGCTTAAAGTGAAACAATAAAAATGAAATATTCCTTTAAATATCATGCCCTGGGGGGGGGGGGGTGTCCTTAGTATGCTTGTAAAGTAGCACATCTTTCCCGTGTTTAGAACATGACCACAGCAAAATGACATTTCTAAAGGAAAAAATGTAATTTAAAACTGCTCGCGGCTGTAATGAATTGTCGTATCTCGACAATATAGATACAAATCACTGAAAAAAATGGCACGGGTTCCCCCCCTCCCAGTCTATTACCAGGCCCTTTGTGTCTGGTGTGGATATCTATATTGCCGGCAATACATTACAGCCACGAGCAGTTTTAAATGACATTTTTTCCTTTACAAATGTCATTTTGCTGCTCTCATTCATAAAAACGATGTACGGCTGCCTTGTAAGCAGCCTTACATAGTGTGGGGCGAGGACTCAGCCCCCTGAGCCATGATTGGCCAAAGGCACGCTGCCTTTGGCCAATCATGGCTCTCACAGCAGAGCACGCTGTGATTGGCCACAGCATGCAGGTCAGGTGCATGCTTTGTGCAATCAGCAGCCATCAATGCACTGCGACCTCGCAGTGCATTGACAGTCTCACCGTTCATTATGGCGTGTTCCGCGGGAGCTTGAATTTCCCGCGAAAGTCCCATAATGTTTGGTATTGGGCGAATGGGCGAACACCTGATGTTCGACTCGAACTTACGTTCGACTCAAATGTCTGGCTCGTCCCTATTCTTCCACTCTAAATCTACAAATCATTTTCATATTCATGAAAAATAACCACTTTTTATGCTTGTTTACATAATATGTTTATGAACTTGAACAGTAGAAGCTGTGTGTGTGTGTGTGTGTAAACTGGCCATACATTATACAATTTTCTTATTAAATTTTCTTTAGATGTACTTTCAACATTATAGTGCAGGGGCCTGCCTGATTGCATACAACTTTAAAGTGTTTAGTTTTGACCTCATATTATATGTTTTTGAAAATTTGTACAAGACAAATTGTATAACGTGTGGCCAGCCTTAGAACCTCTATTATGTTGTTCTTGTGTCCACTGTAGGGAGAATCCCTTTTATCTACATTCTGTAAACTACTAACCATCCCATGTAATGGAGATGATCAAAGGCAGATGTGTTTGCAGTCCAGCCTTGGTGGCAACTATGGTCCCCTCCATGGATGCAATGGAAGAGTGAGCATAGCAACCCAGGGGTAGGAAAATGTATTGTTTGCAGGATTACCAACTGAAAATAAAGGACAAAAGCATAAAAAAGGGAAAACGAATGCAGCCACATCATCTAAGAGCTGGTAAGCCTCAACATATTAACATTTTGTTTTTGGGTTTAGATACCATCATTTACAGTGCAAATTTAAAGGATAAGTTCACTTTTTTTTCTAAATTCCAGCCCCCCTATGTACCAATATAGCATTCATGTACTTTTTTGGCAAAAATATCAAAGCTTTCCATTAAATCTACAGTCATTTACTTTACTGTCTTATCCGTGTTTCCAAACGTATCTATTGCTTCTGCCTTACTTCCTGATCAGACTTTAGGTCATGACACAGGAAGGAGTTGACTAGCTGCCCTCATTAGCATACACCCTGCATCATCCACACACCTACCTACCCACCCATTCCCAGCTGCATGTTTTTTAAATGAAATGCAATCAATCAGTGATCACCCTTCTCACTAAATATACAATATACAATCCAATTGCATAGTGTATGGCCATCTTTATACAAGTACATGGGAGTGGATAGAAACACTCAGCTGTCAAGCCCCGTTCACAACTCTGCATAGTGGGAACTCCAGTTCCCAATTTCGTCTTTTTTTCTTTTAGCGAGATGGGGAGGCGTTTTGGACCATTTTCACTCATCACACATAGGGCAGCCCACCACCTGAATGGGCTACCCTACACGTAGCAGTCGTCCCAAAGAGGCTTCAGAACTTTGTTTTAGAGCGGAGCTTGGTGCGTTTTTTATTGTGATTTTTGGTGCAGTGCATTTCTGAAATGCAAGGAAACGCACAGATGTGAATGGAGCCTCATTGTTCTTGTGTAAACGCACCCATTTCACTTTCAGGCATAATTCACATCTAGCATAGTGGGAATGCACATTTTGTGGCTCCTTTTTCCTGTGACACGCATAGGGCAGTCCGTTGATTTCAATGGGATGCACTACATGTGGCTTATGGGACATTTTGGTGTTTTGTGGGTTGCGTGTTTTTAACTGTGCATTTTTGCAACATTTGCCACTCGTGTTTTTTATGGCAAAATGTGTGTTTGCTTCTGTGTTTGATGTGCCGTTAACAATTAATGGAAATGAAAGCACAACTAGGTAATTTTAGTTGCCAGTGGTTTAAACATTAATGGCTGTGCGTTGAGTTATTTTGAGGGAACAGCCAATTTACGCTGTTATATAAGCTGCACACTCACTAATTTACAATGTTGTCACATGAAAAGATATAAAAGAATATTTAAAAAATGTGAGGGGTGTACTCACTTTTGCGAGATACTGTAGGACGGGCTGCGGCTGGTGAGAAAAGGATGTTCCATTCTGTGTATAGGTCTCAGAGACAAGCTCCGCCCTATGCGTTTTGTTGGGATTAGTTCTTCAAATCCCATCCTATGTTGAGGATTATTATTTGAAGGTGTTATTCAGCACTTGCTTATTTTGAATATACGTGAGATTTCTGTGTATACAGTGAAAGATGTGTGCTTTTCTATTTGTTAATAAAACAAGCGGCTGTGATAAGCAAGGGTATAATATGTTGTCCTATAACTCAAAAATAGGTTAATTTGTGGGCATCTCACAGGTAACAGAAAGATTTAACCACCATTTAACCATATCCCATCACATTTTTGTTGGCAGCCTCTGGCTTCATAGGTTAGTTTATAGAGTGGTAAGGTTTGGTTAATTAGGTTTTTCCACAACAGGCTGCGGCTGGTGAGAAAGGATGACCGGTTCTGTGTACAGGTCTGAGGGACAAGCTCCTCCCTATGCATTATTTTGGGATGACTTCTTCAAAGACTGTCCTATGTTGAGGATTACTATTTGAGGATATTATTCAGCACTTGCTTTTTTTTTTTTTAATATATGTGATATGTATGTGTACACAGTGGAAGACAGTAGCTTCTAAATTGAAGTGATCTATTTATTTTTGGGTGTAGTGTATTTTTTAACTGACCAAAAGGGTCTGTAAAATATACCATTGCAACGTACCACGTTGTGTTTTGGCAAACAGTTTGTGGTACGTCTGACTGGGGTGCTATGTCTTATTCCTACCTATTCCATACCTTTTACTTCTTTTTACTATGACGTCCCCAGTCTTAGATTCCATGCTTACCCCCTCTTTCACACAACTCTCTATCCTTCCCCATATCTATAACTTTTCCTTTCCCAACTTATTCCCCCAGAAGTGAAAGAGTCCAGGTCCCCTGAGTAACTACAAAGGCCCCGGGTTCAACATAACCCCCTTGGATATTCAGGCCAAGGGAATCACTCATGGGTGCCAAAAACCCCTAGATAGACATGCCTCTCCTGACCACGTATGGTAAAAGCTTTTTTTTACTAATGCCTCCTACCCTAATACACTGAATGCAACATGGGACCATGCCTATATCTTACTAAGCTTGTTCATATGTGCTATTATGGCAACCAGTTTGTATGCCTTATCAATTTGTAACGCTCATCTCTGTACTGTTATATATAAGATTTCTTATATTTGTTTGGAATGTAGTTGCCTTCTTGAAAGCAAAATAAAACTCTCATGGAAAATGAGGGATTAGCTTTATAAAAAATTGCACCAGTTGGTCAGTGTTCTATATAACATAAAACTGACTCTTACATCAATATTGTGGCACATATTTCTCTGTATTACTATAATGGTCATTATTTCCAAGGCTGCGTTATCTACAACGTTTTGTCTTTTCTAATTCCCATTTCTTCTTGCACCTTTTTTCACTGCCGTCAATATATGGGCACTGACAACTAAGCTCAGAACAAGGCAAGAGGTGGCCTGTTAGTGTTGCTATGGAAACAAACGCTTCTCTCCTTTTAACCCATTTTTCATCAAAAAACAAACCAACACTGTTTCCTTGATGGTGGCCCCAATTTAGTTGATTCTTTTAGCATATTTAATGCAAGAATGAAGATAATTTATACATCAACAGAGTGCATACTGTCATATACATTGTCACAATATTTTATGTAGCAACACTATCCTTAGTGTCCTTGTAAAAAAGAAAATGACAAGCAAATACATGAGAAAAACTATTAAAATGTGCAAAAAATGGCTGCAGGAACATTTAATTGACTATTTTACATATAGTTCTGTGCAAACCACAATGACAGAGAAGAACAAGAAAAATGCTGAATTGTTAGTGTTGTTACAATATCAGTCATATTGTCAAAGTAATTACTCAGGTTTCCATTTGTCATTATTAATCTGAGATAGCCAGATGTAATTGAACATTTGTGCGCTATTCCAGTATAGGAAGTCAGTATTTATATGAGCTGTAACTTGATTTGCTGAGTCAACCTATATATTGTACCTGTGGTCAGTGGGCATTAGTAACGCTGGCCACACTATACGAAAAATCGTCCGAACCCATTTTCAAAAAATGAACATTCGGCCGTGAGCGCAAACAATAGTGCCATCATGTAATGACCGATAAATCGTTCAGTGGACATAAATGAATGCATTTTTTTTGTTCGTTTTTTTTTTTTAGTGCAGACAGTTTGGACGGGAAACACATTAACCTTTCAATTTATCCTTCATTCGGCAGAAAATTTCCAAACTTCCAAACTTGTCCTTCATTTTTTCGGCTCAAAAACGTCCCAACGATTATCGATTTTGTGCCCATTAACTGGCTGAAAAACGAACAAACTGTCTAAATAAACCAAATTTTGGACGATTTTTCAGATAGTGTATGGTCAGCATAACTCTGCTCCAGGGCCCATTTCCACTGTTGCATTTTAACATGAGTTGCAATGTGCTAAAATGCATGTATGCTATTCCCCCACAACAAAAATAAGTCTTGGTTGCAATCCTATACCTCTGAAGAAGAGCATTTTCTATTCTAAAACTCGAAACGTTGAGTCTTTTTTGTCTGTATAACCTCATACAACAGAAATCACGATTGTATCCCATGTTTTGCTTGTTCAATATGTTTGACAAGATTTTGTGCATTGTCTATACCACTGCTATTTTTATATTCTCACTTGTCTGCATGTAGAATATATTTTTTTTTTCTACTACAAATTTCCAATAAAAAATTTTCATACTTATACTTTACGCTTCTACTTAAGAGTAGCTTACCTCCCAAAGTCCCACTAGAGGAACAGCCCTTCCAATATATACATTAACCGGAATGTGGGTAAACTCAACTTTTTGTGGCCCAATCAGCACCATCCCCCAATATTCACAACAAAAATAGTGTTTGTTCCCATCACAGTGCTGCATTTTTAAAAATACTTGATGCACTTTCTCTTTTTCTTCTTTTTTTTGTGCATTGGTAGGCCAATAGAAGTCAATGGCAATGCATCATGTGTTACATGTGTTTTGATGTGCTGCCCACAAGCTTTAACAAGCCTTGGTCAACTGTTGTCAACAACCCTACCTACTCCAAATTCTAAATTAAAAATCACAATGCAAATGTGTGTCATCTCATGTCAAAATATAAAATATGCACCTGTACACACATGAATAGATCTAAATGAGCCCTTAATTACGATTGCTTTATTGCAAAGTAAAAGTTTGGCTATTATGTTTTAGACAGATGTGGGCAATCTAATTAGAGGATTAAAATCTTTTTGAAATCTATTAATTGGGGTACTAACTTATTAACTAACTTACTTCTCAAAACATATGTAAGCAATTGCCAGTTTCCAGTGCAAAGACGGGACTAAGGTCTTGTCAAATCGGACAACCAGGAGGCTGTAAAAACAGGCAGTTGTGCTGCTGTTTTAGTGACCCTTCCCCCAAAAAAACAACTTAAAGAAGGACATGCAGCCACTCAGGGTTGTACACATGCATTACTTCATGGCCACAGCAAAAAATATACCTTTTGCACCACTGCCAAACATAACCCATTCACACTGGTGCCTTACCACAACCATATTGTATGTGGAAGTGGTTCAGCCTGCTTAGGGATTAGTATAATATAAAAGTGGATTGCGCTAACTTCTGTGTATGATTCCACTGCTGAAATATACAAAAATAGGATATCTATCCTATGTAGGATATCCTATTTTTGCATATATCAGCAGTGGTATCATACACAGAAGTTAACGCAATCCACTTTTATATTATATTGATACTCTACCATTTTTGTGTAGGCTTACATGATTGCAGCAAACTAGTATATTTCTAGTTTTGCGCCGGTGGCACATCTGGTCCGATTACATACATGCTTAGGGATTAGGGCAGGGTTTACACTGATGCCATGCAGAAAACCACATTTAATTTGTACTGGAATCGCAGCGCATTCCTGTGCAAATTACATGCGGTGTCTCTGGGGTTCGATTTGAGCCATAGATTTGTATGGCTCAGCGCATTTGCACCGAACTCGTGCAGGACCCTTTTATTTGTCCACACCGGAGCAGGAGCGCATGGGCATTTTGCAAACCGGTTTTGGGGGTGGCGTTAACTTAAAGTTATTGTAAAGTCTTGTTTAAAAACAAAACAAAAACAAACATGTTATACTTACCTACTCTGTGCATTTGTTTTTGCACAGGGCAGCTCGGATCCTCCTCTTCTCGGGTCCCTCTTTGCTGCTCCTGGCCCCTCCCTCTTATCGTGTGCTCCCACAGCCAGCAGCTTCCTATGGGGGAACCCAAGCCGAGTCACAGTTCCATGTGTCTATTCAGACATGGAGCCCAGACCCACCCCCTCTCTCCCCTGATTGGCTGACTGACTTTGACAGTCACGGGAGCCAATGGCACCGCTGCTATGTCTCAGCCAATCAGGAGGAGTGTCTTGGACAGCTTAGACACTCATGGACATCGCTGGAGAGAGATGGGGCTCAGGTAAGTAATTAGGGGGTGCTGGGGAGGCTGCTACACAAAAGGTTTTGTATCTTAATGCATAAAATGCATTAAGATACAAAACCTTCTGCCTTTACAACTCCTTTAACATACTACCTGAAAATGGATTCGCATGTACAGGTTGCGATTTTGATGCGGTGCAGATTTGCAGTGAATTTGCTGTAAATTCGC
Source organism: Aquarana catesbeiana (assembly GCF_042186555.1). Classification (NCBI taxonomy): domain Eukaryota; kingdom Metazoa; phylum Chordata; class Amphibia; order Anura; family Ranidae; genus Aquarana; species Aquarana catesbeiana. The sequence continues at coordinate 361,849,424 of NC_133327.1, read as the reverse complement.
ACCTCATCCAGTATGAATGAGCCTAAAACAGACAGTAAACAGCATTTCCAATTGAAGAACAATGTTGAACAAGCAATGAATGTTAAGGCTGATACACACAGGCCGGATATCAGCCAGTTTAACATAAACCGGCCGATATTCGGTCTGTGTGTACAGTAGCCTGTCTTGACAGATGACTGGCATTTATCGAACGGCATGCTGGAAAACCAGCATCTGATCATTGCTTGCAGGCAATGGCTGTGAGTGCTAATCAGTGTGTTCTGCTGGGGGGGTCTAGTCCCCCTGTCAGAACACAATAGCTCAATGGGGAGATTGCAGCACTAACATCACTCAGTACAGCGACTGAGGTTGAACTAAAAAATATAAATAAATAAATAGAGTAAATATGTGGGAATGTGTGGCAAATAAATGTGCACCTCTATTGTTCAACCAGAATTGAGATCAGTTCATTAGGTCAACCTATCACAAATCTGGGAAATTATTTCTGAGCATATGATAACAAACTCATAAAGAGGATACTTTGAAACAAATACATATTAAAAAAGTAGCCAAAGTTATATGCAAACCTAGATGTTTCCTTTTGAGCTTGTTCCATCCTTTCCTCCCTCCTATGTAGTTGGTTACTCATTCCACCCATCAAATTAATCACTTCAGCCCCGGAGGATTTGGCTGCTCAATGACCAGAGCACTTTTTACAATTTGGCACTGTGCTGCTTTAACTGGTAATTGAGCAGTCATGCAATGCTGTACCAAAACAAAATTTGCGTCCTTTTTTTCCCACAAATAGAGCATTCTTTTAATGGTATTTGATTGCCTCTGTGATGTTTTTATTTTTTGCGATATAAATGGAAAAAGACCAAAAATTTGGAAAAAAAATGATATTTTCTACTTTTTGTTCTAAAAAAATCCAATAAACTCAATTTTAGTCATACATTTAAGCCAAAATGTATTCAGCCACATGTCTTTTGTAAAAAAAAATATAGCGTCTACAAACTAGGGTACATTTTCTGGAATTTACGCAGCTTTTAGTTTATGACTGCCTATCTCATTTCTTGAGGAGCTAAAATGGCAGGGCAGTACAACCCCCCCCCAAATGACCCCATTTTGGAAAGTAGACACCCAAAGGAAATTGCTGAGATGCATTTTGAGCCCATTGAATACTTTATTTCTTTGTCACAAGTGATTGAAAAATTAAAAAAAAAATTACACAAAGTTGTCACTAAATGATATATTGCTCACATGTGCCATTGTTATATGTGGAATTACACCCCAAAATACCTTCTGCTGCTTCTCCTGATTATGGGGATACCTCATGTGTGAGACTTTTTGGGAGCCTAGCCGCGTGCAGGACCCTGAAAACCAAGTGATTTCACTCCTCACTACCTATCACAGTTACGGAGGCCCTGAAATATCAAGATAGCACAAGCCCCCCCCCCATGACCCCATCTTGGAAAGAAGACACTTCAAGCTATTTGCTAAGAGGCATGTTGAGTCCATGGAATATTTTATATTTTGCCACATTTTTATTTGAGAAAATACATTTTTTAATTTTTTTTTACACAAAGTTGTCACTAAATGATATATTGTTCAAACATGGCATTGTTATATGTGGAATTACACCACAAAATACATTCTGATGCTTCTGAGTATGGGGATACCACATGTGTGGGACTTTTTAGTCTAATCATGTACAGGACCCCAAAAACCAATCACCGCCTTCAGGCTTTCTAAGGGCGTACATTTTTTATTTCACTCCTCATGGCCTATCACAGTTTTGGAGGCCATGAAATGTCCAGATAGCACAACACCCCCCCCAAATGGCCCCATTTTGGAAAGTAGACACCCCAAGCTATTTGCTGAGAGGTATGTTGAGTATTTTGCAGATCTCACTTTTTGTCACAAAGTTTTGAAAATTGAAGAAAGAAAAAAAATACATTTTTCTTTTCTTTCTTCATTTTTAAAAATAAATGAGAGCTGCAAAATATTCACCATGCCTCTTAGAAAATACCTTGGAGTGTCTACTTTCAAAAATCAGTCATTTGGAGGGGTTTTGTGCTATCTGGCCTTTAGAAAGCCTGATGGCGGTGTTTGGTTTTTGGGGTCCTGTAAGCAGCTAGGCTTCCAAAAAAGTCTCACACATGTGGTATCCCCATACGCAGGAGAAGCAGCAGTGTAATGGATGGATGTGATCATGGTGAACTGTTTATTCCAATACCTGCTTTATATACCTAACATATATAAACTCAGCTTCTATGCTTATTAAGCCTTAAGACATTTACAGGTATTCTGCAAAGCTTGCTTAGGAACTGGACTGACTGCAAAGAGTTAACAAAAAGTTTGCGCCTGCTTCCCAGAATACATTCAGAATATAACAACATAACACCATGAAGCAAGAGAAGCAAGAGAATGCTGCAAAGTGCTGCAAAAACAATTATTCACTACTGCAAATGTGCACCAGCTAAAAGGCAAAACGTTGCCATGTTCCTTGCACTATATGTATTTTTGTACTTGTGGTTTGTATGTGCTAGTCTATCTGACATATCTCAGAACTTTAATGGAATTGTATAAAAATCTTAAGAAGCGGAAATATTAAACAGAAGTAACTTTTCCACTGAACTCATGTCTGTCTCAGTGTGAGCTTACTTGAAGCATGCATGCTTTTGTATTCAACAATCTGATCGGGGGTAGATATAATAATATCGGAACTTTTGTTCTGAATCTAAAACATTTTGGCGCCCAACGTGGGGCTCGAGGCTAGGATCCCAAGGGATCGAGAAGGGACCGGGAGACAAGCCAACACGGAGACAGGAGGAGACTGATCACCTCTAAAAATGGTAACTTTTGATATGTCGTATATCTAGTCTACTGTTTATCCTGTACCCGTGGCTGGTCAACCTCTGTGCCCATATTGGGTTCCTGCGGCCCTCAAGGACAGGTATATATCTTGTCTTGAGTCTGTTGATAAATTAAGGAACCTGCAATTATATCTACCGCCTGCTTTGTTCTGTTCTGTTTTGTTGATCGATCTTGTGTTTTGTGGTGGCTGTTGGGAATGAGGGATTGATTGTATAGTCACGGATGAAATTAGTTGATGTGGTTTAAACTTCTCCTATGGAATAGGGACCAGGAGGGGGCATCAGGACGTGGTTAAACTCCTTGTGGGGAACAAATAATTGTGCGGCAAACCACGGGTGCAAGGAAGTGCACGAGAGAACAACCAGGAGGGGGCGTCATGAATACGCCAGCGGTGGCATGGGGATCCCGTGAGATCTGAACAATCCTGTATTCCTCTATGGTTGTCACACATCTTGTTGGTCACATTTTATTGTTGGTGGTAATGTCATGTCCTAAGTGTGTTTGTGGTCTGTTATTTGGGATACATGAAGAGGTTTGGGGGTTGATTGAAGTGGTAGAGCCAGGATATAGGGCTGAGTCTCTTGGTTACAAACCCCTACTGCCACATACTGCGCATGTATTGGTGTTCAGATTGAATGTGCATTATCCAGTAAAAATTGTTGTTGGCAAATCACTGGAAGTAATAGAGGCTCAAGCTAGAATAACAGGACAAGCAGCTGAAAGGTGCCCCTTGCAACCTGAACAACTGGAAGGGTTAGAAGAAAGGGAAAAAGACAGAGTGAGAAGTTTGGGCTTTGAGTTGGAACATGTAAATAACATTTGAAGTGGTGCATTATTGAATATTACCTGCTGTACTCCTTACCTGTTTGTTAAGTGTCTTGCTGGGAGGCTTTCTCTCTCTCTCTCTCTCTTCCTGGTCCCCAGGAAGTAGACACTGCCCTTCGTCTACCGCCCCTTTGTTCCAAGTGTCACCTCCCCCTAGACTCTTTGCTACAAGTGACAGAGGGGCCTCTGACACCTCCCCCGCCGTGCTTAATACGGCTCGGGTGGTTGCTGCCACACACGCCTGACCCAAACTGTACCACCTACACCACTGCCCACACCGGAACCTACCCACATGTATCCGGTGATAGACCAGTCCTCGGGATCATATTACAAGGCCCAACCTACCCCATTAATGACAAGTGTACATTCTGGGGAAGACTTGGACAGTTCCCATGGAGGAAACCCAGACACTCAAGCCTCAGGAGGTTCCTCCCTTGGCCCTCCTGCCCTAACAGACCTGGAACTAGGAACTCAGACTCAGCCCGACCTAACGCTAATAGACCAGGGGACCAAACCTCAGCCCCGACCCAGTCCCTCCTCTCAAAATCCCGACCAGAGTCACACCAGCCCTGCCAGGATGCACCAAGCTGACAGATATGCCAGAACAGGTACAACCCCAAAACAACAGATTGTTACATTTCAAGGCACACCCTGCATTGAATCCATCCCCATGTATGACTCATTAGCTGGGGCAATGGGTTCCTTCGCGCCACCGTCCAATGACCCACTTGACCACCTATTTAGTGACACACATTTACAGTCTCTCTTACGCCCCTCGTAATCCAATACACAAATCCAGCAGCCATTACCCAGTACTCTCCCTAAACCCCCCTTTGAATGGGTTCCTGGACCCTCACACCGCCAAAGACAACGGCCCCAATATGGCCCCTTTTTGTCATCACCAAGGGTCCGACTTTAAGGAGTTTCTCTAATAACAGTAAATGTAGCAAATGTGCTATATTTATGCAACTGGTTTTAATTGTGTTTAAGCTGTATTAGCAATAATTGGAGAGTTTAAAATGTTCTCTTTCAATATTTAAGAGTATTATAAATAAAGAGGAAGTTTATGTATTGTAGGCATTATGCCAGAAGAACGAAAGAGGAAGTGCTTTCCTTGCTTAAATCTATATGCTAGATTTAGGCCCCATTCACATCTGAGCGTTTTGTATTCTGAAAAACAAAAAAAAAAACAATTATTCTGTATGGAAATGGTTCACATCTCCACTCTAAAACGCCTGAAGCTAACATGTGTACAAGAGGTCACACAAGAAAAGGCGAATCTGTTGAGCAATAACACAAGAAGTTTATTGATTTGGGTTTTAGCGTGCTGAACAGAGCGCATAGACACAGGTTAGCTGCCGCATTTATTTCAGGTCAATCCGGAAGGGTCTGAGTATAGAGTAATGGAGCTTGAGACGTTGTTATTAGTAGTTATTAGATCCAGAATCCTCACAGAGCAGTAGAGAGTAGCTCCTCATGATAGCCTCTGACAGACCCTAGCTGCGCCCACCGGAACCAACTTCACGTGTCTGCTACAACTGCGGAAGACCCGGCCACTCCAGAAGGGAATACCGACCTGGAAATTCACCCACAATCGACCAAGCTCCAACCATGGTCCACATGAAAGTGCCCAATACCAGGGACATGACACCCCAACTTGCCTACCACCTCGCCCACCTCTCCGGATCACATGGACCCCTTCTTCAAGCAAGCCTGTGTCACCTGCCCGCTACACCTGGACTGTTATGCCACAAGGTGCCCAGAGCTCCCCCTTCCAATTCACCAAGGCAGTGGCCCTCATTCTGGACACCTGGATGAAGTTACACCCAGACATTGTACTCCTTCAGTATGTGGATGACTTCCTGCTTGTGCAGATACCCTTGGTGATGCCTCAATCTTCTCTGAAAGCCTCCTCCACTACCTGGCTGAGCAAGGATGCAAGGCCTTACAGCAAAAAGTCCAGAGATATAGGTGATTTTTCTAGGCCACTGCATCTCCCAAGGCACCCGACATCTCACTGAAGAAAGAGTTGCTGCAATCAAGGGGCATCCCTTTGCCTCAAGGTCAAAAGCCCCTTCACGCCTTTCTAGGATTAATCTCCTACTGCCGTTCTTGGATCCCAGTTCCAGAAGCCTCCCTTTCGATGCAATCCCTTTATGATGCCCTGAAATCTGACCCTTTCCTGCTTTCACCATAAGCTGTGGACAGTTTTGAAACTCTGAAGGAGATCCTCTCAACAGCCCTTTGGGCCTCCCAGACTAAAAGACTTTCAAACTGTTTGTCTCAGAGAGTACCAAGTACAGCCCTGTCCCCAGCAAGACACCTTCTCAGACTCCAGTGTGCCTTGCTTCTCCCCGATAACATCACCATCCTCCCATGTGATACCCTTAACCCATCCACTCTGCTTGCTCTTCTCGAGGGGGAACTTCTTTGGAGAATAATCCTCATCTCACTGCTCATGACTGCTTCGAAGTGATGAGAGCCCTTGAGAATCCTGACTTGACAATTTTTGTGGATGGTTCCAGGTATGCAGACAGTACTGGACGGTACCACACAGGATACGCAGTCACCACTGAAGATACAGTTCTTCAAGCTTCAGCATTACCCTCCTCCATGTCTGCCCAGGAAGCAGAACTCCAGGCCCTAACTGTGGCATGCAAATTGGCAGAAGGAAATTTTGGCATCATTCGGAAAACCAGAGTGTTCCTGATAGCAGCAGGAACACCTGTAAAACACAGTGCAGCTATCAAGGACTTAATGGATGCTCTACTCTTCCCAACACAAGTGGCTATACTTAAGGTAAAGACGCACGACAAGCTGGTTTCCCAAGAAGCATGAGGCAATCACCTGGCAGATACCGCTGCAAGACAAGCTGCAGATTGAGTGCGAGAAGTGGTCAGCAGAGTGAATGCACCTATCCTGGATGACCCAATAGACACCCCTGAAGAGACTGTACAAACCACTATGATTCTACAAAACCCTCCTGTAAACAGGACCCACCTCAAGGAGCAACAGGAGACAGCTGACAAAGAAGAAAAAAAGTGAGGATCAAAAAAGGAGCCACAGAAGTTGAAGGAATTATGGAATTAAACAAGAGACCGTGTCTTCCACGTGGGCCGGAAGCCTATCCCATCACCAACATGTCAGCAAAAACCACAGCTAGAAGACTTTTAACAGAAATAGTGTGCAGTTATGGTGTCCCAGAGGTCATAGAGAGCGATCAGGGGGGCGGCTTACACGGCCTCAGTAACCAAGGAGATATGGACAGCTTTAGGGGTCACATTAGCTTTCCACACCCCATACCATCCTCAGAGCAGTGGGAAGGTGGAAAGATTGAATGGTACAATAAAATCTAGAATGCTAAAAATGTCTCAGGAAACAGGAATGAGTTGGCCTCAGGCAGCCTACCCATTGCCTTATTCAGTGTTAGGTACACTCCAAGGGGAAATCATGGTCTGTGATCCTATGGGATATTGTTTGGTTCAGCCCTCAGACTAGGTTGTTATTTCCCACAACAGTTGCAGCTCCAATCTGATGTATTAACTGATTATGTGAGTGCTTTATTTCGAGAATTAACCCGTATCCATTCGGAAATGTTCTCTTCTGCGACGGGAGGGCCCGTGGAACTCAGAATACATCTTATGTCTAAGTCACCCTGTGCCATCCTGGCACAGGGTGAGTGAGAAAATATATCTTGGATTACTTAAAATGGGACAGTAATATTTGTCCACAATATCTCCCAGGATGTATGTAGAGACTATTATTGGTTTGGTTGATTCTGAACGCAACCTGTTAATTGAATGAGCTGATCACATTGTCCTCTATACAATGTAGGAGACGGGACGACTCCTATTGGAGCTCATGTTAATTAGGTTAATTAGGTTTTGTTTGTATTGTTAATTGTAATTAGCCCCAGCTATTGTGTTTATATTACTGTGTGAAGCTCGGTGCCCACAAGTCTGGGCGAAAGGTCATGTCTCAGTCACCTAGGCTGTATAAAGGATTAGATAATTAGCTCATGTTAATTAGGTTACAGTTGTATTTTTAGAGGAGGTTCCAACGGCATATAAAGTCTTGTAATTTTGATTCTAAATAAAGTTAGTTCTGATGTACTCCAAGACTGGTGTTGTCTAGTTCTTGGGGTTCCTATAGCCAGATCCCTTGGACTCGTGTTTCAGAACTTAGGAAGCGATATATGACGGAAGCACTCAAGCGGAGTGTGGGACATGCCGTGACATTGGTGGCAAGCAGCGGGAAAGCTTCCTGAAGTCTGGGACATCCAAACCTCCAACTGGATCCAAGATCAGCATAGCAGACTTCAGTCACCCCAGCGGAGATATGGACCTGGCATCAGAGTTCCCGGGGCTGCTGCGGATCATCCTTTCAACATACACCAGGACTGTGTCTGAGGATGAATACCTGGAGCTTAGGCAGCAAATTCGGGTGGAGCTCTGGATTGCAGCCCTCCGTCTCGCTGGTATAAAACAGGGCAAGTGCTTTCCAACCCAAGAGCAACGGGCCAGTGACCAACGGGCATTGCGGATGGCATTCCTGGGAGAGCAGCCCCAGGAGCAATGGGTGACTGAGTTGGACAGGTTGGTCCAGCAGGAGATAGAGCTGGACAATCGTTATCGGGCTCTGCAATGGCACGCAGAGGAGGGATATTTAGGGGAGACAACAGAATGCTCTCCGGAGGGATATGACTTTGGCGGCCCTGGATTGCTGTGGGAGAGCCTTACAGATCTTTTTATGTTTGGCGATGAAGGGGAACCTGACCTTGAGGACCTGAGAGACTATAGAGAGTCTATGCTCGGTCTTGCAGGGGTCTCAGAGCTCAAACCTGATCTGGACCATTTGCTAAGGAAGGAACAGCATCTGGAAAGGGCATACAGGAAACTGCTAGAACAAGTTCAGCAGCATGCCAGAGAATCGGCAGTGGAAAATCCGGAGATTGCCGTCCCCAAACCTGAAGTGCTGACAACAGGGCAGAGCTCTGCTAACCTCTGCCCAGAAATGATAGCATCTTCTGGGTTCCATGGACAGGAGATGGTGAACCTCTATCCCCAGACATCAGTTGCAGAGACATGGGATTTGATAGACTTTTCTCCTGAGGAAGAACAACCTGATGAGCCTCCAGCAGAAGAGCTGCTATCAGGGCCAAAGTTCACTGTGTTCTGCCCAGCACCAACAGTGGCTTCGGCCTTCCTGAGAGAAGAGGTAGTCGGCCTTTCTCCCACAACACTGACAGGGACATGTGATTTTCTGCCAGCAGCATCTATGGAGTTAAAACAAACTTCTCCAGCTGAAGATCTGGTAACTGAACAGAGGGTCCAAGACCTCTGTCCCACACTTTTACCAATTCCAGAGACTGGGGATTTAATAGACGATTCTGTAGAGGAGGAACCACCTGGCAAACCCCCAGCAGAAGTGCTGGCAACCGGACAGAGGGTCCAAGACCTCTGCCCCACACCTGCAGCAATTGTGGAGGCTCAGGCTGAGAAGATGGCAATCACTTCCCAGCAGCAGATACAGGGGGAGAAGGGAGAGGAGGTGTGTGTTGTCCCTCCCCAACAGTTGGCCAGGGTGGAGGAAGCGGGCTTTCCTCCCCAGCAAAGATCTGTGTACCTGGGAGACAGTACCATCGACATGTCGTCCCAGCAGCCAGATGAGGGAATGGAAAAGGAAGCAGCCGGCTCACCTCCCCAATGGCAGCTACACAGTTTGGGAGTGGAGGAAGCCAGCCTCCTGCCCCAACGGTTAGCCGGAGCGGAGGTTGCGTAGTCCCCAGCAGAAGTGCTGGCAACAGGGCAGAGTGTTACCAACCTCTGCCCAGCACCGGCAACAACTACAGAGTTCCAGGGAGGCGGGGCAGTCGGCCTCCCTCTCCAACAGTTAGCCGGAACAGATGGTGTGGGGTTTCCAGCAGAAGGGCTGGCAACAGGGCCGAGGACTGCTGGACTCTGCCCTCAACTAACAGAGGATGGATTTCCTGTGAAGGTGGATGGGACTTCAGTCTCCACCTGTATACCCCAGGGATGCTGGGCAGTGGGCCCCCGATCCCCAACAGCATGACAGAGTGAGCCCAGTCACCCTGTCTTTTCTCCAGCGGCAGAAAGGATTCCAGGGAGAAGAGCCAGTCCAGGCCTCTCCCCAGCGGCAGATATGTTCTCTGAGAGAGGCAGAGGTTGGCTGGGTGAGTAATGCTTTGTTTGGAACAATTTATTTGGGGTACTGTGTGGGTACAGGCAGTAGAGGTCTGGAACTACTTACTAACTTCGGAGTCAACCCGTCTGGGGTCTCCTCCTGTGTTAGTCTCCTGCCGAAAGGGGAGAGATGTGACGGGAGGGCCCGTGGAACTCAGAATACATCTTATGTCTAAGTCACCCTGTGCCATCCTGGCACAGGGTGAGTGAGAAAATATATCTTGGATTACTTAAAATGGGACAGTAATATTTGTCCACAATATCTCCCAGGATGTATGTAGAGACTATTATTGGTTTGGTTGATTCTGAACGCAACCTGTTAATTGAATGAGCTGATCACATTGTCCTCTATACAATGTAGGAGACGGGACGACTCCTATTGGAGCTCATGTTAATTAGGTTAATTAGGTTTTGTTTGTATTGTTAATTGTAATTAGCCCCAGCTATTGTGTTTATATTACTGTGTGAAGCTCTGTGCCCACAAGTCTGGGCGAAAGGTCATGTCTCAGTCACCTAGGCTGTATAAAGGATTAGATAATTAGCTCATGTTAATTAGGTTACAGTTGTATTGTTAGAGGAGGTTCCAACGGCATATAAAGTCTTGTAATTTTGATTCTAAATAAAGTTAGTTCTGATGTACTCCAAGACTGGTGTTGTCTAGTTCTTGGGGTTCCTATAGCCAGATCCCTTGGACTCGTGTTCCAGAACTTAGGAAGCGGTATATGACGGAAGCACTCAAGCGGAGTGTGGGACATGCCGTGACATCTTCCATTCCAGATCCTGAACTAGATACAGCCACACACAAGCTGGTTCCCAGTGATTGGGTCCTGATAAAGAAGTTTGTGAGAAAACATACTTTTGAACCCAGATACGATGGTCCTTTCCAGGTTCTCCTAACAACTGCCACATCAGTCAAGGTGGCCGGGAAGAACACGTGAACACACTCCTTTCACTGCAAGAAAGTTCCTGAACCTGAGGAAGAGGCCGAAGGGACCAAATAATGATTCTGTATATCCTTTTCATAGTAATCATTGCTCAGGCACAAGAGATAGCCATCAAACAAAAAGATGGTATAACACAATTCTGGTATAACTCATCCAATACACATGTTGCCACTTTTATATCCTCTTATGAACAGATAATTCCAGGTACTATGTACAAGATCTGGTCCTGGGATGAAGCAGTAAGACCCATGACTGTGTATGTATGCATCACTGATACCTATTGGGGTAACAACTGTGATTCTGCGGGAGCAGTGGGTTGGAACACTGGGGTTAAAAACTGGGGGTACAAACCTGAAATCGCCCAAAATAGGAAAGACGAAAATGGGAAGTCACTCTTAGAATGACAATCAACAAACACACAGATCAGTATTACACCAAAGAGTTCAGGCTGACCATTGAGAATCCTAGCCCAGAAGACAGTGGGACCTATGTTCTGGGCCTATGGTGGGGAAGTGGGTATCCCGGGTTTAGAAAGCCTTTCCAACTGAAAGATATGTTCAATAACCCAGAGTGGGGAGTTCCCCAATCCACATCTAGCTTAAACCCCCTGAGGCCCCATATACAGACATTAAAGGACATGGCGGCCATAGCAGACCCTACCTTTGAGGATACTATGGCTGCAGAAACCGGGTTCTCAGATGTGTCCTCAGCCTGTTTACCAACACAACCACTGACCACTCCCTGTGTGAACATTTGAAGAAGGAATATCCCATAGTTACCAAGACCCCCAAGCCAGGAGAAGGTATCACCATATATCCTGGCAATTACACATGCTATGGACGGTATCAGGGAGTGGGGAAACCTCTTGGGAATTTCACTAAAGGTTACTGTGGATCTTATAGTGAGGTGTCTGCAGATCTAGTGCAAAATCAAGTCCAGTCTTTGGGAGACATGTACTGGATCTGCGGAGATGTGAAAATTAGAAGCAGATTGACAGGACAGTGTACAGGAGAATGTGCATTGGCCAAGGCCATAATGTCTCTACATATTCTCTCAGAGAACCCAAGGCCAAATACAAACAGCACACCCCGACCTAACAGGAGGCGTAGGAGTGCCCCAGCAGGAAGCTTTGACCCTCATGTATACATAGATGCCATAGAGGTCCCTAGAGGGGTCCCAGATGAGTTCAAAGCAAGAGACCAAGTAGCAGCAGGATTTGAGTCCCTGATCTCCATCATCACTGTAAACAAGAATGTAGACTGGATAAATTACATCTACTACAACCAACAAAGGTTTGTTAATTACACCAGAGATGCATTCCGAGGTTTAGCCGAACAACTAGAAGCAGATTCACATATGACCTTCCAAAACCGTATGACCTTAGACATGGTCCTAGTTGAAAAGGGGTGTGTGTGTAAGATGTTACCTGAAATGAGTACATGCTGTACTTATATCCCAGATAACACAGGTCCAAATGGTAAAGTGACTTTAGCCATCCAGAAGCTTGAGGATTTGTTCAAAGAATTAAAAAAGAATTCAGGGCTCTCCAACCCCTGGGATCAGTAATTTACCTGGATAAAGGGGAGATGGCAGGGAATTTTAACACAGATCGGAATAGCCATTCTGATAATTCTAGTGACCCTAGCTGTCATGGTCTGCTGTGTTCTTCCCTGCTTTAAGAAGTGTGTAGAAAAAGCTGTTGCCCAATCTACTCCCATGTTTGTGAACCAGGAAATACCAGATGATGATGAAGATTATGTAAGACTTGTTGATGATTCTGTGTTACACTCCGTTACTGTCACCTCCTCCTGAGATGCATAGGATTACAGGGACAGACAGGACCTGATTGCCCCTCCAAGCTGTATCGAGGGGGGTAGTGAGTTAGTGAGTTAGTCACTGCTCTTTTCTATATACAACTGAAAAGAGTTGCAGAGGAGAGGGCTAGGGTAGTGAGTAGTACTTTTAGTATGTTAGTATGAGGGACAGTTTGAAATAGACAGCTTCAAGGGGGGACTGTAATGGATGTGATCATGGTGAACTGTCTATTCCAATACCTGCTTTATATACCTAACACATATAAACTCAGCTTCTATGCTTATTGAGCCTTAAGACATTTACAGATATTCTGCAAAGCTCAAAGCTTGCTTAGGAACTGGACTGACTGCAAAGAGCTAACAAAAAGTTTGCGCCTGCTTCCCAGAATACATTCAGAATATAACAGCATAACACAATGAAGCAAGAGAAGCAAGAGAATGCTGCAAAGTGCTGCAAAAACAATTATTCGCTTCTGCAAATGTGCACCAGCTAAAAGCCAAAACGTTGTCATGTTCCTTGCACTATATGTATTTTTGTACTTGTGGTTTGTATGTGCTAGTCTATCTGACGTATCTCAGAACTTTAATGGAATTGTATAAAAATCTTAAGAAGCGGAAATATTAAACAGAAGTAACTTTTCCACTGAACTTGTGTCTGTCTCAGTGTGAGCTTACTTGAAGCATGCATGCTTTTGTATTCAACAATCTGATCGGGGGTAGATATAATAATTTCGGAACTTTTGTTCTGAATCCAAAATAGCAGAATGTATTTTGGGGTGTAATTTCACATATGCCCACGGCATGTTTGAGCAATGTATCATTTAGTGACAACTTTGTGCAAAAAAAAAAAAATAGTAATTTTCCCGCAACTTGTGGCAAAATATAAAATATTTAATGGACTCAACATGCCTCTCAGCAAAAAGTTGTCTTCTTGACAAGTGTCTTCTTTCCAAAATGGGGTAATTTGGGGGGGGGGGGGGGGGGGGGTTGTGCCATCTTGACATTTCAGGGCCTCTGAAACTGTGGGAGGACATACGGAAAATGCCTCCCATGCAGCCAGCTCAATGCATTTACATTGGGAAGTTGGGCCACAGCACCGTCTGGAAACAGAAGGGCTGTGATGATCTCTTTGTGGAATTTAAGGAAGGATCCAGTTCATCCTGAAGCTTTGTATGGAACAAAAGCGTTCAGCAGAGCCAGTTGGAATAAATATACAGACAATTTTTCGTACCAGCGTCTGGCCTTACGGGCAATTAGGTACGGCGCCAACAACTGGTCGTTGAGGTCCACCCCTTCCATATTAAGTTTATATTCGTGGACACAGAGGAGTTTCTCCATAACACCAGTCGCCGTAGGAATTTGGACCGCCGTGTCTGCGTGAAGGGAGGACAGAACGAAAACATTCTTATTATCCCTCCAATTCTCAGCGAGCAAATTATTACACTTCAAGCAGGCTCTCTCCCTCAGCCTAAGACCACTGGCTAAAAAGAATGATACCAAGATGATACCTAAACCTGCAGGCATCATTCTAGTATAACCACTCAAAATCCAGCAACATACCAGTACGTTGCTGGTCCTTGTTGGGCATATATTGTAATCTTTTTTTTTCATGCAGCCTGTGGGCTGAACGAAAAAAGATTGATCGGTGGGTATGCCCACCATTAGAATACCGCCCTTCATTCACCCACTTCTAATGATGGGCATACATGCACAATTTTTTCTTTTAACTGTGGTGGGGAAATTACCTCCTACAGCGCTGGAGTCACTGATTTTCGCATCATGAGAGCAAATGCTGTTGCTGTCAAGATAGATAAATCAGTGCTGCAGCTGAATTGCATACCTACCTGAAAAGCAAATAATGGTAACAATAAAACTCAATAAAACAACAACAATCTGTGCCAAAAAAAGAGTAAAAAATATATGCCGAAGCATGGGGCAAGCCACCCCTAATGTTAGGGGCAAATCGCCCCTCCACCCCTGCCCCTGTGCTTCGGCATATATGCTCTTTTTTTTTTAACTGTAGTGGTGAAATCACCTCCTACAGGGCTGGAGTCGCTGATTTATGTATCGTGAGAGCAAACGGTGTTGCTGTCAAGAATTGCAAATCAGTGCTGCAGTTGAATGGCATACCTGAAAATAAAATAATGGTTAACAATAAAACGCAGTAAACAGTAAAGTATAAAATAATTACATACCTGAAAAGCAAACATGATAAAACATAGTAACAATACAACATTGCAGTTAAAAAATACAGTAAAACAGAGCAGACTAGAGAGAGAACAATAGAGAGAGAATAGAGAAAGAAAAAAACGACAACTATTTTTGGCTTTTTTATTTTATATTTTTTTTGTTTTTTTTTCACCTTTTTTTTTTTTTAACACTTTTATTTGTAACTGGGGTTGTAGTGGTTGTAACGGTTGTAGTGCTTGTAATGGTTCTGTTCCATGTTTGGGTCTCTAAAAATGCAATGGCATCTTTGGAGACCCTGTGTAAGGGTGTCCTAGTCAGTGCAGTGCTGTACCCTACGCTAATACTGTGTGGTAGCATTCAAAACATTCACCAATGCAAAGACCAGGATGGTCAGGACAGGAGGGACAATAATAGCAGGCGTTGCGCCTAAATCCATGCTTGCTACAGACATGACATCTTTGGGGTGATCGATTGGTAGGGGTACCAGGGAGGACATACGGAAAATACCTCCCATGCAGCTGGCTCACTGCATTTACATTGGGAAGTTGGGCCACAGCACCGTCTGGAAACAGAAGGGCTGTGATAATCTCTTCCTGGAATTTATGGAAGGATCCAGTTCGTCCTGAAGCTTTGTATAGCACAAAAGCGTTCAGCAGAGCCAATTGGAATAAATATACAGACACTTTTTTGTACCAGCATCTGGCCTTATGGGCATTTAGGTACGGCGCCAACAACTGGTCATTGAGGTCCACCCCTCCCATATTAAGGTTATATTCGTGGACACAGAGGGGTTTCTCTACAACACCAGTCGCCGTAGGAATTTGGACCGTCGTGTCTGCGTGAAGTGAGGACAGAACGAAAACATTCTTATTATCCCTCCACTTCACAGTGAGCAAATTATTACACTTCAAGCAGGCTCCCTCCCCCAGCCTAAGACGGAAATCTACAAGCCACTGGGGTAAGCTCCGCCGATTAGATCACACGGTGCCACATGCCCCAATTCCATGATCAAACAAGTGACTAAAAAGTGGCACGCTCGTGTAATAATTGTCCACACACAAGTGGTATCCCTTTCCAAATAACGGTGACACCAAGTCCCACACAATCTTACCAGCGCTCCCTATTTAGTTATCTGGCTCTACATAACCATCTCTTCCTCGTAAACCAAAAAACTATATGTATAGCCTGTTGCCCTGTCACAGAGCTTATTCATCTTAACCCCATGTTTGGCACGCTTGCTGAGAAGATACTGTTTGAATGACAAGTGGCCAGAAAACGTAATCAGGGACTCATCAACGCAGACAACGTGATTGGGAGTAAAACAAGGCTGCAAACTGTTGGTTGAAGTGGTTGACGAGGGGCCAAATTTTGTAGAGCCGATCATATTCAGGGTCACCGCAAGGACGACAGAGTTCATTGTCATTGAAATGCATGAACCGCAAGATCTGCTCGTATCGTGTCCTGGTCATGGAGGCAGAGAACACGGGCATATGATGAACTGGGTCAGTGGACCAATATGACCGCAACTCAATCTTTTTAGTAATGCCCATGAGGAGGGATAGGCCCAGGAAGGTCTTATATTCGGAAACCGTAATAGGTTTTCAATCTCTGGCAAGGGTCACTTTGGTCCACAATAGATCTATAGAGATCTTCCATGAAAAACAGCGAATAAAAATCAAGTGACGTAAAATCAACTATTTCCACCTGAATCCGGGTTGGCCAGTGAATGGGGGAGAGTATGGGTGCTGCAGAAGTGGTGGGCTCCCAATTCGGATTGGCAAATGCAGCAGGAAGAGCACTATGGGCTTGACGGGACTGTCTTTGTCTTCTTGGTGGCTGCGGGACACTAGTTGTGCTAGCCACCTCACCATTTAAACTGCACTTATGGGACTCGCCACGTCACCACATGATACTGCAGTGCTGGTTTGACTACGACCAGGATGTACTAGGCCGTGGTGCTTGCCAGTTCACCAAAAGGTGAACTAGTACTGACTCTCTGCTCCATACAAGAGTCCTGCGGTTCTCGCACCTCAACAACAGCAGAAGAACGGGTAGGGTGGCAGGGACCACAAGTCCATCTTCAGAGCTATCTGTGAGGGTGCCGCTGCTGTCTACAGGATCATGTTCTGAGCCTGAAGCTGACAGGATGGGTGACTTCCTCTTCACTATCTGTCATGCTCAGAAACGTGTAGGCCTCTTCACTAGTATACCTTTGATTTGACATTTTGGTCTCTAAATTTACTGGTACACTAGTGAGACTCACAGGAAAAAGAGCTCCTGACTGTCAGCGACTGATTCAAATGCTACCAAAAAAACTGTTAGCATTCGCAGGGATCAGGCCTGACTCTGCGAACGCTGCAGTTATGTGTTTAGTGTTTGGTGAGTGACAGTGATCGATTGATACTGCACTTGGGTGGGCTGGGCTGGACTGGGCGGAGAGCTGAAACACAGGTGCTAGCAACTATCGGGGCTGATCCCGCTAACACAGCATTTTTGGGAACCCTCAACTGCTGGGGATGCTTGTATAGATCTGATCAGATATTGATCTGTTCAGACACTATACTACTAAAGGGAGGTGTATGGTGCGTGCGTGGGTGTTAGCACTACTGGCACTAATCTGACGCTGCCTGGGGCGATGCAGACCCTGACTGACACTAAGACCCCTTTCACACTGCCAGCATTTTTCAGGCACTACAGCGCTAAAAATAGCACCTGTATAGCGCCTGAAAAAAGCGGCTCCATTCACTCCAGTGTGAAAGCCCGAGGGCTTGCAGGGCGTCACAAAAAGTCCTGCCAGCAGCTTCTTTGGAGCAGTGAAGGAGCGGTGAACTCACTGCTCCTCCACCGCTGCTCCCCATTGAAATAAATGGGGCAGCGCTGCGATAACAGCGGAGCAGCGTTTTGCCGGTGGATTTAACCCCTTTTCGGCCAAATAGTGCAGCTAAAATGACAGTAAAGAGGCACTAAAAATAGCGCTGCTTCACCGCCGACACCCCGTGTCTCGGTGTGAAAGCCATCTTAAACCTAACTGATATCACCCACTGGGTAATCAGGGGGTTATACCTTTATTTAGGTAATATACAGCAGGTACCCTGACGCTAAAAAAAAATAACTAACCAGCGTCACCCGTAACACTAATATGGTGATCACTGGTGATGGGTGGTGATCAAGGGGGTAAAACTTTATCGGAGGGTTAGGGGGGTACCCCAAAGCTACCTGGGCCTACCACTAACTGCCCTAATACTGATTAGTGTCACAAATGACACCAGTACAGTGATCAGTGGAAAATCTGACAACTGCACTGGGTTATACAGTGACAGGGGTTGAAGGGGTTAACTGGGGGGGTGATCGGGGGTGACAAGTGTACCTACATGTACTGGTGTTAGTGTAGTGTTGGTGCAACTCACGGTAAGATGTTCTCTCTCCTCTCTGGAACAAAAAGGATTCCACGAGGAGAGATGACATCACTTCCCCTGCCTGTGTTTACACTTACACAGGCAAGGGAGGTTTTCATTCGCCAGAACCGATTAGCAGGTCAAGGCCATAAATCATATGCCTGGACCAGAAGATTGATCAGTTCTGGGTCGAATCCGATGGTCGCGAGCATGGCGGCTAGAGCGCGCCCAGTACAGGTACAGGATCTCGCGCAGCTGAGTCCTTGTGCCGCAGTAAATGTACACAACACAGTCGGCAAGTGGTTATGGGACTAAAAGCAGAATTAACACTCCACTTTCACAAATAGGGATGAGCCCGATGTTTGAGTCAAACGCAAGTTCATTTGTTCGTAGAACAAACAAATATATGGGGTGCTCGCGGGACGTTCGCCCGCCGCCGAGCGCCCCATAAAGCACTGTGAGATCGCAGTGCATTGAAGGCTACTGATTGGCCAAAGCATGCACCTGACCTGTATGCTTTGACCATTTACAGCGAGATGTACAGTGAGAGCCATGATTGGCCAAAGGCAGGGCGCCCCACACTATATAAGGCTACTTACACGGCGGCCGTGTATAGCGTGAATTAATGGAGAGAGATTAGGCAGGGTAGTTAGTGGATTGAGCGTGCAGTTAGTGTAGTCTATATAATACAGTGCAGAGTATATAGTGCAGTCAGTAACGCAGTGCAGTGTATATATAGTGCAGTCAGTGTAGTGTATATAATGCAGTGCAGAGTATATAGTACAGTCAGTAACGCAGTGCAGCTTATATAGTGCAGTCAGTGTAGTGTATATAATGCAACGCAGAGTATATAGTGCAGTCAGTGTAGTATAATTAATACAGTGCAGAGTATATAGTGCAGTCAATGTATTGTATATAATACAGTGCAGAGTATAGAACGCAGTGCAGAGTATGTAGTACAGTCAGTGTAGTGTATATAACGCAGTGCAGAGTATATAGTGCAGTCAGTAATGTACTGCAGCGTATATAGTGCAGTCAGTATAGTGTATATAATGCAGTGCAGAGTATATAGTGCAGTCAGTCAGTGTAGTGTATATAATACAGTGCAGAGTATATAGTGCAGTCAGTTTAGTGTATAGAACACAGTGCAAAGTATATAGTGCAGTCAGTGTAATGTATATAACGCAGTGCAGAGTATATAGTGTAGTCAGTGTAGTGTATATAATGCAGTGCAGAGTATATAGTGCAATCAGTGTGGTGTATATAATACAGTGAAGAGTATATTGTGCAGTCAGTGTATTGTATATAATACAGTGCAGAGTATATAGTGCAGTCAGTGTAGTGTATAGAACGCAGTGCAGAGTATGTAGTGCAGTCAGTGTAGTGTATATAACGCAGTGCAGAGTATATAGTGCAGTCAGTGTAGTGTATATAATACAGTGCAGAGTATATAGTGCAGTCAGTGTAGTGTATATAGTGTAGTCAGTGTAGTGTATATAGTGCAGAGTATATAGTGCGGTGCAGAGTATATAATACAGTGTATTGAAGTGGTTAAGGTAAACCCTATGACAGAATTAAGAAAAAATCCCATTGGGCCCCCCCCCCCCCCCTAATCCATCCTAGGGCATTTGTGTCTGGTATAGGTTTTAAGGGGAACTCCACACCAAAATTAAAAAAAACAAAACAGCGTGGCCCCCCCAATATCCATACCAGGCCCTTTGGGTCTGGTATAGATTTTTGTTCCAATAGTTTTTATTACATTTTCAAAACAGCATACAGAACATTATGCTCAGATATTCATCAGAAGATTGTTGAAACAAGGATGCAATATACAATATGATCAGTGGCCCTTATCAAATTCATATTAACAAAACATAGTAAGAAAGGTTATATTTTGGCTAGTGAGACTTCCTTGTCCCCTGAGAGCATCCTACAAAACCATATATTCCCCCTCCCCCTCTCCTCCCTCCATCAATATGGTATAACGGAACCAACGTATAAAAAAGTGAGGGAGTGGAAAAGAACAAAAACAAAAAAGGGAAAAGAAGAAATGAAGAATTAGACAGAGTAGAACAGAGTGGGATGGGTCCCCCCCAGGCCCCGGCCTCTCATCACAAATAAGACAGCATTCAGGGAGCTTGGAGATAAGCAATCCAGGGATTCCACACCTCAAACCTAGCTTGCTTATCTTGCTTTATAATGGCCATTTTTTCATTGATCATAATCCAGGACACCTTGTGTTTCACCAAGGTAACATTGATTACAGGCGATTTCCATGCACATGCTATAGTTTCGCTAATTCTCCGCTAGGAGAATTAAAAATATGCAAGATGGTAGATGTCTGGAGATCTCCTCTGACAGGTCAGTAAACAACCCTGTTTTGGCTTCTCTAGGTATATTTTGTCCTGTCACTGAGTAGATCAGGTTGAATATTCAGATCCAAAAACATTGGACCTTCGGCAAGACCACCAGACATGATTCATATCTCCAACCTGCCCGCACCCCTGAAAGCAAAGGGGTGAAGTAACGGGGTATAGTTTTGCTAGCCTTGTAGGGACAAGGTACCAACACGCTAGCACCTTATAGTTTGTCTCTACCAATGAGGTGTTGAGTATGCCTTTGTGCACCAACGGTTTTCAAAAAAGGTCCTAGTGGTTATATCCACCTGTTTTTTCAACAAGGTTCTCATGCAATGGATAATTTGGTACAGGCGATAAGTCTCTGTGGGGGGCATTTGTAAGGTTTCCTTGAAATAGTTAAGTTTCATCCCCTTATTATCTATAAAGTGAGCACTTCTGTAAAGACCCTTATTGATCCACCATGTGAATTGAGTGATCTGTTGGCCTGGTAGGAAGTGAGGGTTATTAAAAAGTGGGGCTGCTGGCAGATGGGGGATTTTAAGGGGTGTAACCTGCATTCTGTGTCCCACAGATGCAAAGAGTGGGATAAAGACAGGCTCAACACCGCCCAATGCTCCTTCGCAGGGAGCCACATTAGAAGATCCAATGGAATGGTCGGACTGGCTTGCGCCTCTAATTGGACCCAGTCGGGTCTGTATCCTTCAGCAAAAATTTGGTATAATTGGACCAGTTGTGCCGCCCTATAGTATTGCAAGAAATGTGGGACTCCCAGCCCACCTCGTCATTTTGACCTGTATAGGGTAGAACAGGCCACCCGCCAACCATCCTTATTCCAGATAAATTTATATATCAGAGACTGTAACTGCCGGAAGAAAACAGAAGGGACTGGTATAGGAAGAGATCTAAAATAATATAGTATGCGAGGGAGAACTGTCATCTTGACGGACGCTATTCTACCCATCCAGGAAAGATCATGGGTTTGCCAGGTCTGCGGGTAACGTTCTGTAGCCTCGTATAAAGAGGTCAGAGGTCAATTTAGCTCCTGTGTACACCATTTAAAGGAGAAAGTTTGCCGTACAGAATTTAAGACCCCATCTGGGATGTTTATATTGAGAGCTTCCAATTTTAGCTGATTGACCTTTAATCCAGAGATGGCTCCAAAGTCAGATAGCAGGGAAAATAATTTGGGTAAGGTTGTGATAGGGTGCGATATGAATAGCAGTATGCCATCTGCAAATAAGGCACATTTATGTGTTTTGCCACCACTTTCAATGCCATGAATATTGGGATTGGATCGAATAGCTATCGCCAATGTCTCAATAGCAATTACTAAGAGGAGCGGGGAAAGAGGACACCCCTGCCTAGTTCCTCTCCGGATGTGCAAAGGGTCCGATGTACGACCATACCCAATAATGTTAGCCAATGGAGTTGAATATAAAGCGCCAAGTAAGAAATTTTGGTCCACAGTTCCATTTCCTTAGGATATGAAACAGAAAAGGCCAGGATATTGAGTCAAAGGCCTTGTGCAGGTCCAGTGACAAGAGCATGCCCCGTCTATCAGCTGCACCATCCCAGTTAGATCGCAAGACAGAGATCAGATCTACCGCTCGTCTAATCTGATCTGCGGCCTGTCTCCCTGGTACAAACCCAACCTGGTCAATGTGAATATATTGTGATGGAAAGTTATTGATTTGCATATAGTTTGATCACAAGTTTTAGGTCATTATTGATCAGAGATATTGGGCAGTAATTGGCTACATCAGTATGGTCCCTGTCTGGCTTAGGTAATAAACATATATTAGCTTTGTTAGGGTTTGCGTCAAGGTCCACGTCATTCCGTATTGCCATAAAGAACTGTAGGACATGGGGTGCTAACTGAGTTGCAAATTTCAGGTAATGTGCCGTGGAAAAGCCATCCGGCCCTGGAGTCTTAGAGGTCATAGCTTGTTTGATCACCTCCAATACTTCTGCTATAGTGATCTCCTTCTCCAAATTCTCCCGATGGGAGTCTGAGAGAGAAGGGAGAGTGAGATCATTAAGAAAATTGTCTAAGGCTCCAGTTGATGCATTCTCCTGTTCACCATACAGCGAAGAATATCGTTCATGAATCAAATCCATTACCGTCTGTGGATCCTGTGTCAGAGATGCTATTTGAATTAGCCCCTGATCGTGGCTTTGTGAGCCGCCCAATTGATCACTGGGGAGGTGTCCTCAGGATTATTTGAGGCAAAATATTCTTTAAGATTTTGTTCTATGTCAAAACAGACTGATGACTCAGAAGTGATTCATTCAGTCTCCAAGGGGCGGGACCCTTGTTCACTGCTAAGGTATCACACGATGTCCAAAGCAAGGAGTGGTCTGACTAGGTCCCGTCCACTATTTTGCTTGCCCGAAAGAGAGGTACCCCCTCAGGGTTCATAAAAAAGTGGTTGATTCTAGAGTAGGTGTGATGCACGTTGGAAAAGAACGTATAGTCTTTCCTGGAAGGGTTGAGTTCCCACCATACCTCAATCAAATTGTGATAATGGAGCATTTTAACCAGTTTGGAACTGATTTTGGGATAATGCCTAGAGGAAGACGATGATCTTTTGGTCTTGTCAAAAATAGAATCTAGGGCCACGTTGGAATCTCCCGCAAAAAGTACCATCCCCCTCAGGCCCGGGGACAGAGCATGCAGTAGAATTTGAAAAAAAGAAAGTTGGCCTGTGTTAGGGACATAGCATGAGATTAAGGAGATTGGAGAGCCTTATAAAAGCCCTACTAACAGCAAGTAGCGTCCTTCCAGGTCGCAAATCTTCTTTTCAAACGAGAAGGATACACGTTTAGAAAAGCAAATTGCCACACCTCCCCTCTTCCCTGGACCACTTGCCAAGTAAAAGTGTGGAAAATAGTGGTGTAAAAAGTTTGGGTTATAGTTCAGTGTGAAGTGTGCCTCCTGTAGGAGGAGCACATCAGCATGTAAATACTTGTAATGTTGAAAGGCCATCCTCTGCTTCGATGGGGAATTCAGGCCTCTAACATTATGGGTAGCAAATTTGAAAGGGAGCTTAGTAGAAGTGTCTGCCATGGTGCACAAAGAGACAAAAAGATCACTTACCTCCCCCTGCTAGTATGACGATTAACTTTCCTGGTTCCCAGAATCGTTCAATCGATCAAGGACCGGTATCAAGGGGACCCAGCGCAAAAAGAGAGTTCAGGTGAAGAAAAAGGAAAAATTAGACACAAAGAGAAAAAAAAAAAATTATATCAATATGAAAACTGCCCTGTAAACAAGTGATCAAAGTGAATATGCAGTAGTATGCAATTTAAACAAAAGTTACACCAGACTATGGGAAAAGGCTCCCACTAGTCTTCCACTAAAGTCACCCTGGGCAAAGCCCAGGTCCTGGTTTGGCTCTGGTCCCCTCTCTAAGGGAGGTAAACAAAATCAAACCGGGCACATGACTGCCACCACAGCCCCCCCCCCCCCCCCCGCCCTAAAAAACATCAACAGTAACATTTTGAACAATAACTGTGAGAATCAGAAAACCCCCAGAAACATAACAATATGTATAAAAACTGAATCCCAGGAGTTTTCGTTCTCACGTTTAGCAATAAAATGTCAGGAATCATCTTAGATGTTCCATTTATGATCCTGCCCTAGAATCAATGAATGAGAAAAAAGAGAGAAAACAAACGAAGGAAAATCACTTCACAAGGTCCATTTGAACCCCCAAAAGCCATCTTTATCTTCATGGGGGTCTTCTTTGGACCTGGCTTGGCTTCTGGTGGAACGCCACACTTGAGATGTGGGACCTAGTGGTAGAGGAACTGGGCTGTGGGGTGCGGGGGGATCCCTCCGGATCGACGGATATAAGGCCCAGTCCCTTCAACAGAGCGTCACCTTCCGGGAACGTGGAGAAAGAATGCTTCTTGTTGCGGTAAGTAAAGTTCAGTCGAAAAAGAAATGCCTAGTAGTATTTTATATTTTTGGCTATCAAAGGCTGTGGTTTCAAAGCTCTGCGCTTCTGGATAGTAGTCGGTGAGATGTCAGCGAAGATCTGGATTTTGTGGTCCCGCAATTACAGGTCAGCTGTTTCTCTAGCTCTGGCCATTACTTGCTCTTTGAATGAGGCTTTACGATGATGTCTCTTGGTAGGCCATCATCACGGGGTGCCATCAGAGCTCTGTGTGCCCTATCCAGTTCCAGCTTGTGAAACGGTAAGTCAGGGATGAGATATTGAATGAGTTCTTTAACAATTGCTTCGGAGTCAGGAAAGGATTCAGGAATGCCACGGACCCTGAAATTGTATCGTCGAGACCGATTTTCCAGGTCGTCGATCTTATTAAGTGCATCATCCAATCTTTTGTGTATGTCTTCAATACACTCCGTAATTTGGTTGGTTCTGGCAATGGTGTCATCCAGGGTGGTTTCTATTGTTCCTAAAGGAAAGCCCAGCTCCTGAAATTCATGTTTCAGGTCAGATGTTATGCGTTTGCTTGCTTTTTCAAGCCCTTGTTCTAAGAGGGTGGAAAACCGTGCCAGCAAAATGGGATCTCCTGAATATGTAGTTGTCGACAGAGCTGCTAGTTGGGCACTGGGGAAAGATGAGGAGCCATCCTCCATGCGCCCGACTCAATGCAATGTCACATAATGCCCTGTCCAGGTCAGATTGAGAGGAGAAAATATCTCTGTCTGGGGACATCGAAGCTGCCTCTGAGGATCTGCTGCACAGATCCCTCCCTGAGCCATGAACAGGCAGATCCAGAAGCTGTGGCTGTGTCTCTGGTGTGCTTTGGAGCTGCCGCCACCATTTTGGGCATGCAGGCTGTGTCCCTATAGCCGTCTGCGGGCAGTTGTGGGGGCTTTCAGGCTTACCCTTATTCGGCAGCCGAGCCCTGGAAGCCACGGGACTCCGGCCGGGTATGTAGCTATCACAGGTGGGCCGCTGCTTGTCACGGCCAGGCGTATCTAGCCAGCAGGGAGCAGAGCTGTACGTTCCTGCTGCTAGTTATCGTCCACTGGAGGCTGTGGAGGGTTTACAGGCTTACCCCGTATACCCACCAGATCCGGGTAGCAACGAGATTCCAGGTGAGTGTGTGGCGATTGCGGGCGGGATTGCTAAGTGGTGTGGTGGGGTCTTTTAGGTTAGCGGGGAGTGGAGCTGAAGTTTCACACCACCGCAATCTTCAGCCTCGTGCATGCGCCTCAGGTCTGGTATGGAATTTAAGGGGAACTCCATGACAAAATGTAAAAAAAAATGGCGTGGCCCCCCCCAAAATCCACACCAGACCCTTATCCGAGCATGCAGCCTGGCAGTCCAGGAAAGGGGAAGACGAGCAAGCGCCCCCCCGAACCATACCAGGTCGCTTGCCCTCAACATGGGGGGGTGGGTGCTTTGGGGCAAGGGGGGCACTGCGCCACCCACCCAAAAGCAACCTTGTCCCTATGTTGATGGTCCTCTTCCCGACAACCCTGGGCATGTGGCCTGGTGTGGTTCAGGGGAGCGCTTTCTCGCCCCCCCCCCTTTTCCTGACCTGCCAGGCTGCATGCTTGGATAAGGGTCTGGTATGGATTTTGGGGGGGGGCCCACGCCAATTTTTTTTCCATTTTGCGGTGGGGTTCCCCTTAAAATCCATCCCAGACCCAAAGGGTCTTTATCTATATTGCTGGGAGCTGGCAATGCATTACAGCCGCAAGCAAGTTTGAATTACATTTTTTCCTTTAGGAATGTTATTATTGCTGCAGCATGTTCTATACATTGCACAGGTGCGCCACATTAAAGGCAGACTAAGGGGACCCCCCAACACGATTTTTAAAGGAATATTTCAGTTATTTTGTTTCACTTAAAGCATTATTAAAATCACTGCTCTTTTAAAAACGATTGTTTTAAAAAAAATGTGTTGCATTGTTACATGTTCCCTAGGGCAGTACCCGGTTCCCCATACACTTTTTATGGCAATAACTTATGTAGCCATGGTGTAAGCACTCCTGACAAACAATCCGCCAATCACCCTGTTGCCAGACCCCCATCTATCATTTGAGACAATGAGCAGTCATTTGCGTAGTTTTGTTACATTTATTGCGGGATACAACTTGGGTGGGGTAAAGGAAGATATGGGATGCCCGTAGTACTTGGTGTATTATCCTCACTTTGATAAGACATTAATTAGCAACTTTAGCCCTGAAATGATGCACCTCTAACATTCTCAGTCTATTTCCTCTGCATATCTTCTCTGCAGACCATTGCTCCTCCTCCCCCTGCACTGACTCCTGCAGGATATTGCTCCTCTTGTACAAATCCTCCACTGCAAAACTGTTAATTCCTGTTGCTTCACTTCCATTGAAACAAGAAGGGATCACTCTGAATAACCCCAGCTTGCAGACCATAAAGGTGTTGCTTCAGCAGATCATTAAGCCAGAGACATACACAGCCTCTCCCCGATGGATCAGTGAATTTGGTAGCCACACAGTCTTTTGGAAAGTATTACCAGTGTGCTTCACCAAGCCAGAGATACTTGGTACCTCCCCCCAATGGCCTGACACATGGTAATAGGCGGACTACTGTTCCAAGCCAGTCCATTGCTGTAAATGCTGTGTTCCCCGGCCACAGCATTCTGCACTACTCTCAACACTTCTCCTGTTGCTTCTTGTACACTGACCTTCTTCAAAGGGCAAACTCTGTGTTCCCCAGGCACGGAAATCCACTCTTTTCAGTCCTACTGTTATTTCTCCTTCACCGATCTTCTCCTGTGTACAAGTCCTGTGCTCCCCGGTCACAGCAGCTTGACACCAACTCCATGATGAAGATCTTTATCTAGGAATACTTCCTAGCAGCTCCTCCATCCCTCCTCCGCGCCCGGAGTGCCCCCACGTGGGGCAGCCCTGCGGTAGACTCCTAAAACTCCATTCTTTCTTCCTGCACCATCAGAACTCCTCCCTGGCAGCATGTGACCTCAGCTTATATGGGAGGCCTGCCCCCTGCCAATACCAAAGGGTAATTGGTCAGAGCTCCTCACATGAGCTGCCTGCCACTCAAACCTTAGGTTCAACCTCTCTTCCAGAACAATCTTCCTGAAAGCAGGGGAGGCTCCTCTGGGTTAGAGCACAGGTGGTCACACCCACCACTACACTGAACACTCCCAGTCCCAAATCAAAACAACCAGGCCCAGCCTAAAGCACAGGCCTGGCTAAGTTTACCTTCATTGATCTCTCAAACCCAGAAAAATCCTATTCTAGCACCTACACTTACATATAAGCCTTTAAAAATAGGACTATTGATTTTTCATGTTCGTGTCCGATAGACTTTAATAGAGTTTGCATGTTCGCTAGAACTTTTTTCCTGTACGAGATGTTCTGGTGTGAACTGAGTCGGGGGGTGTTCGTCCCATACCTAGTCACCAACTGTGAGCAGGCAGTCCTAATTGCAGAAGAGACAGCAAAGCTATCAGTAGTTGTAGTGCATTTATTCACAGAACACTAACGCAGCCAGGTGGTCGGAGCCGCGTTTTCTTTAGATTTCTTTAACCACTTCCCATCCGGCCTATAGCAAAATGACGGCTGCATTATCCTGACTGGGCGTCATATGATGTCCTGCAGCATAACAGCTGCCGCGCACTTGTTAAGGTGTGCATCGCGGCGATCAGTGGTGCGGTGTGTCAGTCTGACACACTGCTACATCAATCTTGGTAAAGAGCCTCTGACGGAGGCTCTTTACCATGTGATCAGCCATGTCCAATCACGGCTGATCACAATGTAAACAGGAAGAGCCATGACAGACGCGAGTAGAGGAGAGCCGATCGGCTGCTCTCTGGACAGGGGGGGGGTCTGTGCTGATTGTTTATCAGTGCAGCCCCCCTCGGATCCCACCCAGGACCACCATCATGCCTCCCAGGACCACCAGGATGGCCATCTACACTGGAACACCAGGGAAATACAAATCTGTGCCAAGGCAGCTGCCAATTAATCAATGCCCATGCAGCTGCCAATCAGTGCCCACTCACAATGCCTACCACTGCCAGTGCCACCAGGGATGCTTATCAGTGCCGCATATCAGTGCTGCGTATCAGTGCTCGTCAGTACCCATCAGTGTCACGTATCAATGCTCATCAGTCCCCAGCAGTGCCGCCTACTAGTGCCCAGCAGTGCCGCCTATCAGTGCCACCCATAAGTACCCATCTTTGCAGCCTTTCAGTGCCCATCAGTGTCGCCTATCAGTGCCCCTCAGTGCGACCCATGAGTGCCCATCAGTGCCGCCTATCAATGCCCATCAGTGCTGCATATCAGTGCCACCCATCAGTGCCGCCTACCAGTGCCCATCGACAGTGCCCACTCATTGGTGCCACCTTATCAGTGCCCGTCAGTGCCGCCTTATCAGTGCCCATCAGTGAAGGAGAAAACTTACTTATTTACAAAATTTTATAACAGAAACAAATGCAAAACTTTTATTTTTTTCAAAATTTTCGGTCTTTTTTTATTTGTTTAGCAAAAAATAAAAACCGCAGAGGTGATCAAATACCACCAAAAGAAAGCTCTATTTGTGGGAACAAAATGATAAAAATTCTGTTTGGGTACAGTGTAGCATGACCGCACAATTGTCATTTAAACAGCGACAGCGCAGAAAGCTGAAAATTGGCTTGAGCAGGAAGGGGGGTAAGTGCCTGGTATTGGAGTGGTTAAATTGTGGCAGCGAGTCGGGGGGAGAAGATTCCCTCACTCACTGCCAAAATGGGGGATTAGGGGGGAGCCGGTACATTTGTAATGTTTTACAAAAGGTGAACTTATCCTCTAAAGTGCCTTTGGAAACTGGAAGGTTAGTAAAATTAGTAAAATTTGCGTTACTAAACTATTTTTAAAATTGTATGGTTGCTGAGCTGCTTAGCTGTGAGAAAGTTGGAGGGGGGTGTACGCTGATATTTTATGCTTATCTTTTGTTTGTTTCCATGAAAAAAGACACTAGACCCTCCTATTGCAGCAACTATGTAGGAAAACGGCTTCAGCACTATGGAGAGCTCTTGTAGGAAAATGTGCCTGCAGGGTTAAAAGCTTTTTTTATTTACAGCTACTGTAAGTAGCTATGGGGGTTTTCGGACCACATGTCTGGTGTGCCAGGTTGGTTAACTCTGGGAAGACAGGGAACAAGCATTTTTTTTAACATTCAAAAAAATGTAAACAGTGCTGAATCTATACTAAAAATGTGGGTTTGGTACGCTCTATAGAGAATTGTTGTCTATGGAGAATGCTGAGAAATTATTTGATAGCTCAACCAGATGAATTTTAGTAACAAACAGCTTGAGGTAATGCCAGGTGAATGTGCAGGCAAAGTAACATTTTACCCTTTTCTAAGGGGGTTGAATGTTCCAATAAAGACCTTTTCCTGTTGAACAGATGTTGTCAAATGTCAGCTGATAGCCTCCCATTCCAATACCAGCTCTACACTGACGACACCCAAATCTATCTCTCTACCCCTTAGCTAACTCCTCCAGTCTCCTCCTGTATCACCAATTTACTATCAAATATATCAGTCTGGATGTCACACCACTTTCTCAAATTTAATCTATCCAAAACTGAACTTATCATTTTTCCTCCCCCACGTACCGCTACCCCTGATCTCTCTGTCAAAATCGATGGCACAACTATAAGTCCATCCCCCATGCCAAGGTCCTAGGAGTAGTCCTAAGCTCTGAACTCTCCTTTAAGTCTCATGTCAAATCACTGTCCAAATCTTGCCGCCTCAACCTCCGCAACATCTCCAAAATACGCCCCTTTCTAACCAATGACACAACAAAGTTTTTAATTCACTCCCTGGTCATCTCTCACCTCGACTACTGCAACTTCCTCTTCATTGGCTTACCTCTGCATAGTCTATCCCCCCTTCAATCCATCATGAATGCTGCTGCCAGACTTATCCACCTAACCAGTCACTCTGTGTCTGTTACTCCTCTCTGTCAATCCCTCCACTGGCTTCCGCTCACCCAACAAATTAATCTCAAAATACTAACAACTACTTACAAAGCCATCCACAACTCTACCCCCAGCTACATCACTGACCTAGTCTCAAAATACCAACCTAATCCTTCTATCTGTTCTTCTCAAGGCCTCCCGCTCTCCAGCTCCCTCATCACCTCCTCCCATGCTTGCCTCCAGGACTTTTCCAGAGCCTCTCTAATCCTATGAAATTCCTTACCCCAATCTGTCCGATTATCTCCTACTCTATTAGCTTTTAGACTGTCCGTAAAAACCCTCCTCTTCAGAGAAGCCTATCCTACCCACACCTAACATCTGTATTTTCATTTTCTCCATCTGATCATCCCCCACAGCTATTACCTTTTGTTCCACTTGACCCTCCCTTCTAGATTGTAAGCTCTAATGAGCAGGGCCCTCTGATCCCTCCTGTATTGAATTGTATTGGAACTGTACTGTCTGCCCTCATGTTGTAAAGCGCTATGCAAACTGTTGGCGCTATATAAATCCTGTATAATAATATTAATAATAATAATAATAAAATGTCAGGAAATTAAATTTTAAGTGGACAAAATATTCACTAATTTGGCTTAAAAAGAATTTGGAGTGAATGTGCAGCAAATTACCCATCAAATATTTTATTAATAGTCCTCTTTATGTTTGAAAATAAAAATATTATAGGAAACAACTGAATACATGTAATTTGTTTTCCAAAGAATAGTAATACAAAAAGTTAACATGAACCTTCAGGAAGATCATTTAAAAGTATAACTTAAAAAAAGGGTAATACCTTAATTAGACTTGGTATCAGTCTTTTGCAGTCTTTCTACAGAAGAGCTAAAATAGGTGGAAGGAAGAAGCAAAAGAAGCCTATTAGGTGTGTTCCAGTGCAAGGAGCATGCTGATAGGAGGAGAGAACATGTTGTGGTTTAAGTGCAGCTCAGAAAGAACAGGTAACCCCCTCCCACCCCCCTCTGCCAGACATAAATGTGCTGTTTGGCAGAGCTGTGTAAATAACAGGACTAGATAGGGACAGAAATAGAAATCCTCTTGGCAGGTAAAATAGCTGACTTATATTTTCTGTATTTCATCTGTATATCTAACTTTTTGCCTAGACTTCAGCTTTCAGTAAATAAAAAATGATGGTTTACAAAACAATTAGAAAGTTTAATCCTTGCGGAAATGTCACTAGCAGATATAGATTTTGGAGGAATCAGCACATGGGTGCTTTTACATTTAGAAATTACCATTGCATTATTACTGTTGTGATAATGTTTTAATGTTAGGTACGAAGGTCCCCATAAAAATCCCAGTTTGCTACTTCATTTTTTAAGGGTTAGTCCAAACAAAATAAACATTACAGTTTTCGGTAGTCCATGATAGATACATAGAAACACCTACTGTCCTCTTGAATTTACAGGTCGATAAGGTGGAGGGATGACATTTTTTCAAAGAATCTCACTCTCATGCTAATATTCTTAAAAGATTGTACATTTCAGAGGATGCCGCAGGTGCTGTGAGACTCCATAGCAGGAGACTTCGGAGGTGGAAACACCATGGAAAGATTTACTTAACCACTCACCGACCAGCCACTGTATATATACGTGATCAGTTTGAAGGTGGATATCTCGGTAACGGTAGCAGCTGCTGCCACAACCGAGGTATCCATCTTTAGGGCCGGCGGTTCTGTTTACGATAATGGTGGTCTCTGCGGCGGATTCACCGCAAGATCACTGTTATCGGCGGCGGGAGAGGTGCCACCTCCCTCCCGCCGCTCTCCCGCGCCCTCCGCCGCTTACTGGAGCCGTCGGTAGCGGCGGAGGCGATCGGGACCTTTCACGTCTGTGGTATGGAGACGAGTGAGGGGAAGATGGCCCCCACCCGTCTCCATACCATAGGAGGACGGAAGCGACATCATAACGTCAGCTCAGCCCTTACGTCTTAAAGGCATTTTTTTTGTTGTCATCTTTTCAAATGACAATTTTTATTTTTTTTTTGCATTCAAGTCCAAATATGAAATCTGAGGACTTTTTGACCCCAGATCTCATATTTAAGAGGACCTGTCATGCTTTTTTCTATTACAAGGGATGTTTACATTGATTGTAATAGGAATAAAATTGATCCAATTGATCCAAAAAATACATAAAATAAAGTAAAATAAATGAGAAAAAAAATTAAAAATTTAAAGCGCCCTGTCCCGACGAGCTCGCACGCAGAACGGCGGCGCAGAAACGGCGGTCATACCACACATGTGAGTTATCACCGCGACCAGTAGAGCGAGAGCAATAATTCTAGCCCTAGACCTCCTCTGTAACTCAAAACCTGCAACCTGTAGAATTTTTTAAAGGTCGCCTATGGAGAGTTTTAAGGGTAAAAGTTTGCAGCCATTCCACGAGTGGGCGCAATTTTGAAGCGTGACATGTTGGGTATCAATTTACTTGGCATAACATTATATTTCACAATATAAAAAAAAATGGGCTAACTTTACTGTTTTCTTATTTTTTTATTCAAAAAGGTGAATTTTTTCCAAAAAAAGTGCGCTTATAAGACCGCTGTGCAAATACGGTGCGAAAAAAAGTATTGCATTGAGCGCCATTTTATTCTCTAGGGTGTTAGAAAATAAACAATATATATATAATGTTTGGGGGTTCTAAGTAATTTTCTAGCGAAAAAACCTGTTTTAAACATGTAAGCACCTAAAATCCAAAACGAGGCTAGTCCTTAAGTGGTTGAAGAAGATCTATCACCAGTAGAAAAGAACGCTTGTTGGTTGTAAAGGTAAAAGGTTTTTTACCTTAATGCATTCTCTGCATTAAGTTAAAAAAAACCTTTAACCACTTCAATACAGGGCCTCTATACACCTTTCTGCCCAGCAGTGGGTTGTGGGGGCATGGGTGCCGCCCTCCCTATCCATGTGCCTGGCCCCTTTCAGGATGCCGGACATATGAGTTATTATGGCCGTAATAGGCGGGGGTGTGCACTTTGAAGCACGTGATTAGAGGCAGAGGCACTAATAGGCTTCAAAATGGGCTTGGGGCACAGAGCACTGCGTCCCAATCCCACCCTGTTGTGTGACAAAGCAAATTAATTTTCACTATTTTCACACTAACCTTCCTCCCTGCCAATGAGGAGGCAGGTCTGTGAGACCTGTTTCCTGATTGGGCAAAGTGTCAGGCGATCCTATTGGATGCCTAGCGGTGCTTTGGTAGAAGAAGAGACACGGCAGAGGAAGCCTCGGAGCTGGAGCGGACACTAGAGCCGCCACTTCCCGCCAATAGAAGAGGAGACTAAAGAGGAGGAGGAGAGTCCCAGCCACAGAGGAGAAGGAGAGCCCCGGCCACAGAGGAGGAGGAAAGCCCTGGCCACAGAGGAGGAGGAGAGCTCCGGCGGTAAGTGCAGCCGGACCGGCTGGGGGTGGGAGTGGGGGAGGGTGGTTGCTGTATCCTGGTCTGTGATGCTGATCTGTATACCCTGGTCTGTGATGCTGAGCTATATACCCTGATCTGTATACCCTGGTCTGTGATGCTGAGCTGTATACCCTGATCTGTGGGGCTGTGCTGTATACCCTGAGCTGTATACCCCGATCTGTGAGGCTGAGCTGTATACCCCAATCTGTAATGCTGAGCTGTATACCCTGAGCTGTATACACTGATCTGTGAGGCTGAGCTGTATACCCTGATCTGTGAGGCTGAGCTGTATACCCTGAGCTGTGAGGCTGAGCTGTATACCCTGAGCTGTATACCCTAATCTGTGAGGCTGAGCTGTATACTCTGTCCTGTGATGCTGGGGCTTTATACTCCTGACACTATGGGTGGAAGCAAGTGGAATACAGGGGACAGAGTGGGTGGATTATGTAAGGAGTGGGGCTTATGAGAAGTGGAAGCGGACAAAAAGGAAGGATGGGGTCTGGAGCCTCCCCATCCTAAAACGTCACCAGCGGTCACTGCTGCCCAGACCAATTTTCAGCTTTCAGCACTATCATGATTTAAAAGACAATTGCACGGTCATGCTACGCTGTAAGCTCTAACGAGCAGGGCCCTCTGATTCCTCTTGTACCAAATTGTAATGTAACTGTAATGTCTGCCCTCATGTTGTAAAGCGCTGCACAAACTGTTGGCTCTATATAAAACCTGTATAATAATACCCAAACAAAATGTTATAATTTTTTCCCCACAAATAGAACTTTCTTGTGGTGGTATTTGATCACCTCTGGGGTTTTAATTTTCTGTGCTTCAAATAAAAAAGAACGACAATTAAAAAAAAAAAAAGGTTTTCTTAGTTTCTGTTACAAAACTTTGTAAATAAGTAAGATTTTTCCTTCACTGCTGAGCACTGATGAGGCTGCACTGACGGGCACTGAATGGCACTGATGAGGTGGCACTGATGAGGTGGGATATGCAGCA
This sequence comes from Aquarana catesbeiana, assembly GCF_042186555.1. Taxonomy (NCBI): domain Eukaryota; kingdom Metazoa; phylum Chordata; class Amphibia; order Anura; family Ranidae; genus Aquarana; species Aquarana catesbeiana. The sequence continues at coordinate 361,814,491 of NC_133327.1, read as the reverse complement.
CTGATAGGCGGCACTGATGAGCAGCACTGATGGGCACTGATAGGTGGCACTGATGGGCACTCATAGGCGGCACTGATGGGCACTCATAGACAGCACTGATGGGCACTGATAGGTGACACTGATGGTCACTCATAGGTGGCACTGGAGGGAATGTATAGGCGGCACTGATGGGCTGCACTGATAGATGGCACTGATAGGCAGCACTGAGTGCCATACCTAATGGGCAATGATTGCCATACCTAATGGGCAATGATTGCCATTCCTGGTGGGCTATAGTGGGCTTATATGGTGGTCATGGGTGGGCAACCCCGGTGGCTGTGGGTGGGCATCCTTGCTGGCTGTGGGTGGGCATCCCTGGTGGCAATGGGTGGGCTTCCTCAGGGGGCTGCACTGATAATCGATCAGTGAAGACCCCCCCTGTCTGGAGAGCAGCCTCTGTCTGTCAGTGCGAGTAGAGAAAAAGCCGGCTTTTCCTGTTTACACTGTGATCAGCTGTGATTGAACACAGCTGATCACGTGGTAAAGAGCCTCCCTCAGAGGCTCTTTACCTAGATCGGAGAGGCGGTGTGTCAGACTGACACACCACACCACCGATAGCTGAGCTGCGCGCCCCGCGGGTGCGCGATCGCGGCCTATCCTGCTGGACGTCATATGACACCCAGTCAGGATAACTGAACCACTTCCTGGCTGTCATACTGCTATAGGCCAGGTGGGAAGTGGTTAAATAGCTCCCCTATCCCCACTCTCACAGGCTGGGCTGAGAGCAGTGGGAGCTATTGGCTCCTCCTCCTGTCAGTTAAAACCTGTGAGCAGAGAGCAGGGGGCAGGGCTGACCCGGGCTGTGGGTCTGAATAGACACAAACAGCCTGGCTCGAAATTGGGCACAAACGAGTGTGGCTTCCTATGGTGGGCACTCGGTGTGGGGGAGGAGCCAGGAGCGCTGGGGAGGGACCCCAGAAAAGAAGGATTGGGGCTGCTCTGTGCAAAAGTATTGCACAGTGCAGGTAAGTACGACATGTTTAATATTTTAATGAACAAATTAAAGCCTTATAATCACTTTCAACCCCCAAGGGATCCTGTGAACATAGTACCTGTTCCCAGGACTGGGACAAGGGGTGGGCAGGAGGGGCGGCTGCCCTGGGCACTGTGGTATCATGTGAGGTGGGGGGGCACCACAAGGAGATTGGGAGGGAGGGGATTTATGTTGGGAGGGGGAATTTGGAGGGCAGCAGGGGGTAAGAATTGTTCTAGGAGTGGTGATTTAGGGGGATTTGTGTTGGGAAGAGGGATAGGGGAAGAGTATTTGTGCTAGGGGGGGTTTCGGGGTTTTGTGCTAGGAGCTAGGATGGGGAAGTGGAATTTGTGCTGAGGGGGGGAATCTGGAGTTGGAGGGGGAGAAGATTTGTGCTCGAAGGGGAAATTTGAGGGGTAAAGGATTTGTGCTAGGAGGGGGGGAATTTTATTGGGGGGGTATTTGTGCTGGGGGCATACTGGGAGAGAGAGGATGTGAGGTGAGGGGGGATGGGGGGGGCAAAGATTTGTGCTGCGAGCGGGAATTTCAGCAGGAGGCGGATTTGTACTGCTTAGAGGGTAAGCATGGTAAGCAGGTCCTCAATGTTTTTTTTGGGGGGGAGGGGGAGAGGGGCAGATTTTGCTGATGCATAATGCTCATGCATATTGGGGTGGGGGATGCAATTTGGCATGTTCGCCCTGGGCTCTAGATGACCTTGTCCCGGCACTGCCTGTTCCCATCTAAATCTGGATTACTGAGCTGTAGTGTCAGATAACTAGCCCTGCCCACCTGCCTACTTATCTGACAACACAGATCAGTGGAGACAGTTTTCTGAATGAGAGAGGTGTAACAGACGATGCACACAGAGTCTGGACCTGCAGCCTGCTATTCAGGGGCAAAGAGAGAGTGGAAACTGTCAGTTTGTGTTGTGAATGATTGTAGCTGCAGAAGAGCACTTTCATTCACAAAAACACAATCTAACAATCAGTACTAAGTACTACACTAGGCTCTTGGACAAGTGTAGTAGTCAGTGTGTGATGTTGTCAGCTTGTGCTTTTGTGAAAGCTCTTTTTTCAACAACAATCATTCATCGCACAAGCTAACAGTTTCCACTCTCTCCTTTCCCCAGGCTCAGCCTAGGTTCACACCATTGTGAACACAGGCATCGTATGTGATTCGTACCCGCACTGCTGTGCCGATCACATGCGATGTCTGTGCAATGCGAGTTCAGCCATAGGGTTGTATGGCTGAACTCGCATTGGATTTGCATAAAAATGGTGCATGGACTTTTTTTTCCCCACATTGGAAACGGATAGCATGGGTGTTCTCACCCATGCGATCTGATTCATGACCGAATCCACAGAATATCTGAAAACTGAGCCAGAAGTTCGGTCCCTCCCTCTTTCCACCGCAGCTGGCTCATTTGACTCATATGAGCAAAGGGTGAACTGTTGCTCCTTCACTGTCCAATCAAGTGCTAAGGCAAAATGGTGAGCTATTTTTATTGTTTATCTCAATCAGAGAAAAGTCAGGTCACAAGGCACGCTGTACAGTTTTGCAGAGCTGTGTTAATATCAGGACTCGATGGACAGCAATACAGTAGCTCTGGCAGATAAAAGAGCTCTCACATATGTATCCCAGCACTGTATTTAGTTGGTTCCCTGGAGTTCAGCTCTATGTTTTGGTGCATACAAAGTGGAATTGTTATATCTTCTTCCCAGAGGAGAAGAACAATCTTTCTTTTTGTTTCAAAGGTTTTTCCGCGTTTTGAAACAATGGGAATTGGAAAGTATATCCATGTACAGCAAAATCAAATGCAATAGAAAGCTCAGTAGAAAGAACATATAAGATGCTGTATTTGTTTATATTCTTGAAGTAAAGTCAGTGGTCTTAGGCTGTACCTTGCTTGTGCACTTAGGCCGAGAAAGATCAATCAACAGCAATATGTTGCTATGGTAGCCGTATAAGACCCCAAAACAGTTTCTAATTTCAGAAGCTGAAAAAAATTCATCAAATATAAGCTTTAACATTTGTGGAAAATTATGTATCTGGTCCAAAGTAAAAATCTGTATATGGACAATACATTTCTGTTAATATTCTGTCCTTAAGGAAAAAAAAAAAAAAACACTGCTTCCATTTCAAAAAGATAACATATATACAATGGCAAAACAAGATGTGTAATTTGTATTTTTTTTTTTTTTTTTTAAATGTCCTTTTCATATTCCAATCTGCAGCCAGCTATTATTTTTCTTTAACTGGCAGAACAACTCCTGGAATCTACAGCAAATTATGAGTGATCCCTACAACACTAGACACACCTGTTTTTCCTGATACCACTCTAGAGGTATAGATTATAGCAACTGGCTAGCTTAATCCTCCTCCCATCAGGTTCCCTAAGATAAAAACAAAACAAAACAAAACAAAAAAAAAACAGAACAGAAAATGCCTACGGATACCGATGATAATATTAAAATATGGTTCTGCTAATAGTCATCTACTGCTTGTGTGTATGGCTTACTGATTTTCCCAGAAGTTTGCTCAAAGATACAGGTCAGATTTTAGGCATTGTCTGCAACAAAAATGTCATTTTTGGTGAGATACTCCCAAGTGGCCAATTACTTCTAAAGGGATGCGGACCCTGCATTTTCCTCAGATATTGCAGACACTGCAAGTGCATCAGCTGATTAATAATGAAAAATCTACTCCCATTCAGATCCCATTTAGGTCAGATTTTAGGCATTCTCTGCAACAAAAATGTCATTTTTGGTGAGATACTCCCAAATGGTCAATTACTTCTAAAGGGATGCGGACCCTGCATTTTCCTCAGATACTGCAGACACTGCAAGTGCATCAGCTGATTAATAATGAAAAAGCTACTTCCATTCAGATTCACTCTGCAGACAACATCTTTTTCTTCAGAGCAGAAACAGGTAGGATTCTGCAATAAAGTTTATTAAAATCCCTACAATGTATTTATCACCTGGGGAGATTGTTTTTTTCTTAACAAAAGTGGAGTTACTATATACCTTTTGTTAGGACAGACAGTGTTCAAATCTAGTACACAGAGAATAAAAGTGGGGGGTGGGGCAAGAAATGGGATGCTGGTAGACAAATTACAGTTTAACCACTTCACTACCGGCCTATTGTCAAATGACGTCCACAGATGGGATCTCCCATCCTGGGTGGACGTCATATGACGGCCTTGGATTCCCGGCCGCCTAGGGGGCGCACGCGCAACCGCCACATTGCTCGTGACCTGCCGCGATTGCCCGTTAACCGGGCCGGACCGTGGATCTGTGTGTGTAAACACACAGATCCACGTCCTGTCAGCTCAGAGAAGACCGATCTGTGTTCCCAGAACGGAGGAACACTGATCGGTCTCCTCCCCTTGTGCGTCCCCTCCCCCTACAGTTAGAAGCATTCCCTAGGAAACACATTTAACCTCCTCCCCGCCCCCTAGTGGTTAACCCCTTCACTGCCTGTCACATTTACACAGTAATCAATGCAATTTTATAGCATTGATCGCTGTATAAATGTGAATGGTCCCAAAAATGTGTCAAAAGTGTCCCATGTGTCCGCCATAATGTCGCAGTCACGAAAAAAAATCGCGATCGCCGCTATTACTAGTAAAAAAAATAAATAAATTTTTTTTTTTTTAAAATGCCATAAATCTATCCCGTATTTTATATAACTTTTGCGCAAACCAATCAATATACGCTTATTGCGATTTTTTTAACCAAAAATATGTAGAAGAATACGTATCGGCCGAAACTGAGGAAAAAATTTGTTTTTTTTTTTAAAAATTGGGATATTTATTATAGCAAAAAGTAAAAAATATTGTGTTTTTTTCAAAATTGTCGCTCTTCTTTTGTTTATAGTGCAAAAAAAAAAAAACGCAGAGGTGATCAAATACCACCAAAAGAAAGCTCTATTTGTGGGGAAAAAAGGACGTCAATTTTGTTTGGGTACAACGTCGCACGACCGCGCAATTGTCATTTAAAGTGCGACAGCGCTGAAAACTAAAAATTGGTCTGGGAAGGAAGGGGGTGAAAATGCCCGGTATTGAACCGGTTAAACCAGTTTATGGCAGTTGTTATTACTTACCTATGATTGGCTTATAAGGTCTGCAATGGTCCTGGCATGAACAGGGATCTATAAAAAGCAAAAAATGCATTATTAGCAGTGCAGTCGGCAGGGATCAGAAGAAAGAAGCATATCTACGGCTGTACCATGGAGTCGTTGTTGCGCCAGATGATGGAGCAGGCTGGATCCAATGACGGCGAATGATGGCTTCGGCTGTGTCTCTCTCTACCTCCCCCGTCATCTACAGCAGGGGTCTCAAACTGGTGGCCCTCCAGCTGTTTTCGAAACTACAAGTCCCATCACACCCATGCTTGTGGGAGTCATGCTTGTAACTGTCAGCCTTGTAATGGCTCATGGGACTTGTAGTTTCGCAACAGCTGGAGGGCCGCTAGTTTGAGACCCCTGATCTACAGCATACATGGCTTCCCCTCCGGCTGCTTCAGCGTCTCAGCCTCCTTCGTTCATCCACAGCCCTCCTTTTGCTGTCCTCACACATATGCCTCCGGATCTTCCTGCTTCTGAGATGGCCTCTTCCTTCCATTGGGAACAGCCCATTGACCCCGTGACGCAAGATGCTCCATTCGAAGATGGCCGTAATGATCTCGGATATTCTCCGGTCAGTACGGCCGACGGCTATATCGAAAAGGGCAGTGCAAGTTTGAATCCCCATCAGAGCACAAGGATCCTGGACTGGAAAAGAAGAAAACAGTCAGAAGAAAAGTGGTAAAAAACTATCTTCAAATAAGAGATTCTATGATGACATAACACAATGCTCAGCTACAGATGTATTGGAAGTTAACCCTTCAGTTACCAGAGAACTGTTAGTAGATATGCCTGATGTTAATGTGGTTGCTATGCCAACCATCAATGCACAATGTAATATGTCTGCTAATGTTTCCACAGTTGCAGATCTGATTCCACAGAGCGTTGTTAACCCTTCACAGTCAAATTTGCAAGTGTCCAGAGGTGAGTCTTTTGATACCTCGATTTTACAAGAATTTGCCATATCTATGTCAAATTTATTGTCTAAGTTATTGCCTTCTTCTTCTGTATTGCCTCATCCATCTAATCCATCAGGACTAGCTTCTGTATGGAGAGAAAATGTACATAATGCTGTAGATTCTCCTATAGTACAAAATGTTTCATTGTCTGCCCCTGCTATGTCTGTGGGGCCTTCTCATAAATCTGCATCTCTTTTACCAGAAGCATGTATGAAAGAAGTTCTTTCATTCGAATTGTCGCCTTTAGGTTTCCATTTACAGATACAGTGCCTTGCAAAAGTATTCACCCCCCTTGCCTTTTTACCTATTTTGTTACATTACAGTCTTTAGTTCAATGTTTTTTTAATCTGAATTTTATGTGATGGATCAGAACACAATAGTCTAAGTTGGTGAAGTAAAATTAGAAAAATATATACATAAAACTATTTTTCAGAAATAGAAAAACTGATAATTGGCACGTGCGTATGTATTCACCCCCTTTGTTATGAAGCCCATAAAAAGCTCTGGTGCAACCAATTACCTTCAGAAGTCACATAATTACTGAAATGAAGTCCACCTGTGTGCAATCTAAGTGTCGTATGATCTGTCATTACATATACACACCTTTTTGAAAGGCCCCAGAGGCTGCAACACCTAAGCAAGAGGCACCACTAACCAAACACTGCCATGAAGACCAAGGAACTCTCCAAAAAGCAAGGGACAGTGTTGTTGAGAAGTACAAGTCAGGGTCAGGTTATAAGAAAATATCCAAATCTTTGATGATCCCTAGGAGCACCATCAAATCTATCATAACCAAATGGAAAGAACATGGCGCAACAGCAAACCTGTCAAGAGATGGCCGCACACCAAAACTCACAGACCGGACAAGGAGAGCATGAATCAGAGAGGCAGCACAGACACCTAGCTGCAGAGTTCCACAGCAGAGACTGGAGTATCTGTACATAGGACGACAATAAGCTGTACGTTCCATAGAGTTGGGCTTTATGGCAGAAGAAAGCCATTACTTTCAGCAAAAAACAAAATGGCACGTTTTGAGTTTGCGAAAAGGCATGAGGGAGACTCCCAAAATGTATGGAGGAAGGTGCTCTGGTCTGATGAGACTAAAATTGAGCTTTTTGGCCATCAAAGAAAACGCTATGTCTGGCACAAACCCAACACATCACATCACCCAAAGAACACCACCATGTGGGGATGTTTTTCACCAGTCGGGTCTGGGAAACTGGTCAGAGTTGAGGGAAAGATGAATGGTGCTAAATACAGGGATATTCTTGAGCAAAAACTGTACCGCTCTGTGTGTGATTTGAAGCTAGGACGGAGGTTCACCTTCCAGCAGGACTATGACCCCAAACACACCGCTAAAGCAACACTTGAGTGGTTTAAGGGGAAACATGTAGATGTGTTGGAATGGCCTAGTCAAAGCCCAGACCTCAATCCAATAGAAAATCTGTGGTCAGACTTAAAGATTGCTGTTCACAAGTGCAAACCATCCAACTTGAAGGAGCTGAAGCAGTTTTGCAAGGAGAAATGGGCAAAAATCCCAGTGCTAAGATGTGGCAAGCACATAGAGACTTATCCAAAGCAACTTGTAGCTGTGATAGCCGCTAAAGGTGGCTCTACAAAGTATTGACTTTAGGGGGTGAATAGTTATGCACATTGACTTTTTCTGTTATTTTGTCCTATTTATTGTTTGCTTCACAATAAAAAAAAACTATCCTCAAAGTTGTGGGCATGTTATGTAAATTAAACGATGAAAATCCTCAAACAATCCAAGTTATTATAGGTTGTGAGGCAACAAAACACGAAAAATGCCAAGGGGGTGAATATTTTTGCAAGGCACTGTATGGAAAGGGGAATATATTAAATTGCTTTCGTTATTGCCCCCTATTAAGGACAATAGGTTTGATAAAAAAGACGGAGAAAAATTTGAAGATGAAAGGCGCAGGTCAATTCCTCGTAATTTCAATAATTGAGTACGAGCTTTTTGCATATATGCAAGTATTATGGGAGAACGACGCCCGGAGTTATGCAGTGGTCTATTCCAACATGTAGAAATCATTTTAGAGGCATATAAGAATTTTCCTGGTTTATTTATGATGAGTCTTTCCGGCAAAAGCTTTCTATACACCAGTCTTTAAAATGGGTAAGAAAGATGTCAGCCTTGCGGCATAATTTATTGTTGCCCCAGAAACAATTTATTATACCTACTACACCTATTGCTGGATCTTTTCGTAAAGTATTATGTTTTAATTTTAACGAAGGTCAGTGTAAATGGCTTGCCAATTGTAGATATAAGCACAAACGTGCTCATTGTGCAGGGCCGCACCCGGCTGTTCGTTGCTTTAAGAAAATAGGTCAACATTCACTGTCTTCTTTGAGGGATAACGCCGGTGATATTGGAAAACATGTTACCATGGCTTCATCTGTACCCAGGTCGCAAGAAAGCGGACATGCTAATTAATGGATTTCGTTATGGTTTTCTTTTACCTTCCTTTTCAGGTATATGCCGCATAGTTTTTAAGAATTTGGCTTTAGTTGGTTTACATCAAGATATTGTTCGGGTTAAAATTGACAAAGAGTTTGAGGAAGGGAGTCCAGCCCCTTTGATTATACCCTGTTTACTAATTTTAGGGTCTCTCCTTTGGGGGTTATTCCAAAAAGGAACCTGGCTCTTTCCGTATTATACATCATTTGTCTTTCCCTGATGGTTTTTCTTTAAACAATGAGATTGATTCTGCTATGTGTTCTGTATCTTGTTCCTTCTTTGAGAATGCTTTGGTTAAAATTTGAGCTGTTGGTAATTCTGCTTTATTGGCAAAAGCTGACGTAAAATCAGCTTTCCGTCTGTTGCCGATACGTCCGTCTGCGTTCAATTCGTTTGATGAAAAATATTTCTTTGATAAGTGTTTACCAATGGGGTGTTCTATCTCCTGTCATTATTTTAAGCTTTTTTCTTCCTTTATTGAATGGGTGGTTATTCATTGTTCGGGTTCTTATAATTGTATACACTATTTGGATGATTTTTTTATTCATAGGTAAGGCTGATTCTTTAGATTGTATATGTATTTTCACTGAATTTCAGATGATTTTTCGTTTATTCGGGGTTCCATTAGCTCCTGAGAAGTCTGTTTCCCTGACCACATGTTTGGAATTTCTAGGTGTCCAAATTGACACTGTGGCTATGGAATTTTGTCTTCCTATGGAAAAAATTGTAAAGACCAGGCTAATGTTGGATTTTATTTTATATAAACAGAAAGTTCAATTGAAGACGATTCAGTCATTACTGGGTTTGTTGGCATTTGCTTCTAGAGTGATACCTATGGGAATAATATTCTCAAAAACGCCTTTATAGAGCTATTTCAGGAGTTACTTCTCCTAGACATTTTATTAGGGTCACTGCCGACATTCGTGCTGATTTGTTGATTTTTTGTTGATTTGTTGAAGTTTTTATATTCTTTTAATTGAAGCTCTTCATGGCAAACCCCTTTTTGGATCGCATCAGCTTCCGGGGCTTGCAGATATGGGGCATTTTGGCAAGATGGCATTCTTCTTGGATTGATAAGGGTTTTACTACTAATATTTTCCTTCTGGATTCATTTCCGGTTATCGTAGCTCTTGAACTTTGGGGAAACCAGTTTAAAAATAAGAGAATTTTATTGCATTCAGATAATAAAGGGGTTGTTTTTGCAATTAACTGTTTGGTTTCCAAATCACTTCCGGCTATTTCTATTCTTCGTTATTTAGTATTTCAATGTTTAGACTTGAATACATGGATAAAGGCTAAATATGTTTCGGGCATTAATAATTTCATTGCAGACTCGTTGTCTCATCAACAGATCGGCAGATTTGGGGAATTGGTTCCAGATGCAGACTAGATCAGACTGTTGTGTCCTCCACATTTATGGAAATTGATATGATTTCTGTGAAGGTTGGTATTCAAAATTGGCTCCCTCCACGTGGGCAATGGTATGAAGCTGCGTGGAATCTGTGGTGTTCTTTTTTACGATATCGCGTAAGTGTCGAATGACTGCATTACAGAAGATTTAGTATTGTCATTTTTTAATTTTTAATGGCTAGTAAATACTCTTATTATCATATTGTGAAGACATTAGCAGGAGTGTTTTTTTTTTTTTTTTAGGAATATACAAGGTTACTCTTCCTGCTCTAGTTTTTCAGTAAAACAAGCTTTAAAGGGCAATCGTAAAAAACACAGCTGACCTGATAAGAGATTGCCAATTACTGGAGATATATTGTCTAATTGTCACAGGAGCCTTGTACCTGATGTGAGACCGAAGTAGTGGGGAGGCCTCCCTTGCACCTCGGGTCCTTGATGCCTCTGGAGGTGGAGACAGAGACTTGGTGGACACCGAGTGGCACGGGTGTCAGGGGTACAGAGCACCGTGCAAGCCTTAGTCTGAGATCCGAGCTACTAATCGAACAGCTGGTTCGGGTCTTCTGCTTTCTTCTGTGGTTCTGCATTCTGGGGTTCTTCGCATGTTGTTACGCAAGAGTAAAACTGATCAATTTGGTCGTGGCCATTGGGTTACCATCTACAAGCACATAGATATGTCTATGTGTGCAGTATCTCTGACTCAGAATTACTTAGCGTTACGGCTGCCTTCTAATAAGCAATTCCTTATTCATGTGAATAGTGATCCTTTGACAATTTATCAATTTAATGCTGTTTTGAATAGATGTCTATCTAGTTTAAAGCTTGACCACCTTCCAAATTCCTCACACTCTTTCCGTATTGGTGCTGCTACTGCTGCTGCAAATTTAGGTTTTTCCTAACCTGTTATTAAAAATATTGGTAGGTGGAAGTCTAAATGCTACAGTTCTTATGTGCGTCCTAATGTTTTTATTTGAAATTTAGATTCTTCATTCATTACTTGGATCATCGGACATTCTTACGTATATTGGGCTCATAGAAGAGCTGAATTTTGCTGTTATGGTCCGAATTTAGATTTACATACATCTCGCGCTGCCATATATTGGTACGGGCATCTCAGCTTAAAATGGACTTACGTAAAGTGTTATCTTTATTGTATTTACAATGGCCTGTTCCAAACGTTATTATCTTCCATTTGGCTGGAAACAACCTTGGTCTCGCAAGACTTTAGACATATTATCCTGTATTAAATCTGATTTGATGTGCATTCATAATGTACCTCCTAATTGTGTCTTAGTCTTCTCTGAGATTGTTCCTTGTTTAAGTTGGCTTTCCCCCGAATGGAAGCATTTTGAAAAAATCCATAAGAATGTGGCTAAGTTTATGCCTGTTTTGAATGGAAGATCTTACAGACATGTGGATTTGAAGGGTGGTATTCTAGTTTTTTACCATCCTGAAAGAATACACTTGTCTGATATTGCACTGGACATCCTAAATATGAATTTACAGTCATGTGTGGAATTGGCTGTGGGCCAATTTGGGTGCCGTGCTTATTGTACATAAGCTCGGCCTGTGGGCCTTTAAGTTATTGTTTTATTAGCTTGAGATTTAATAGCTAAGCTAAAAATGTGTTGTTGATATATTAATATTGGTATTTGATCTTATGCTGTTAATATATATTATATATACCTATAATAAAAGGGCCGCGGCCAGTTAAATCCACACAAAAATGAGTCCAGTGTTGTATATTATATTTATAAGTTAAAGTTTTATTGAAAAGTTCTGCCTAGCACAGCCTTTCTCAACCAGTGTGCCGCGGGATCAGGGGAAAGAAGGGCTCTCAGATGAGCCGATCTCCCGATTTCCTGCCGAACTGTACATCGGCACAGTGAAAAGCTCCGTCAACCTCAGCAAAGTGAAAGTAAAATGCAGGGGAACATGCTAAGCTCTCTGCTTCCCCTACAGTGCAGTACCAGGCTGGATGAGTGTTATGGTCCCTACCGTGCCAAGCAGATGGCCAGGTAAGGTTGCAACTCAGGTGGCCCTTGCTGGTCTTGAACTCATGGCCTTCTGTTGAGTGCTCCTGTTCCTTTACCCCTGAGCCACATCTCAGTTCCTTTCAGCCTGCTTTCCAACAATGCCCAGTTCAGCATGAAGTACTGAGGGAGATACTCTGATTGCACCTGTCACTCTTGGATCAGCTGAGACAGGTTACCTAATCTGCTGGTTATAAAAGACTGCCTCACTCTGAGGGCCTTGTCAGTTCATTGTCGCCAAGTGTTCCTGTTTTCTCGTACAGTGTTCCAAGACTGATCCCGGCTCCGTTTATCCCGGCTCCGTTTATCCCGGCTCCGTTTATCCCGGCTCCGTTTATCCCGGCTCCGTTTATCCCGGCTCCGTTTATCCCGTCTTCGTTTATCCTGTCTTCTGGAATCCTTGACTACGGCTTTACCTCGACTATCCCTTGGCAATTTCCTGTTAAAGCCCCTGTGTACAGATTCACAGCTCAGGTAGCTTCTTACCTTGTTACCGAGGGCTGTGTGTATTTTCAAGGGTGGGTATACATCTCTGCAATATGGACTCTAACCAAGGTAAGCCCTCACAAACTGGAAAGGTACTGTGCTATAGGCTAGATTCATTTTAAAAGGGCTTTATACAGTGTGTGTGTGTGTGTGTGTGTGTGTGTGTGTGTGTGTGTGTGTGTGTGTGTGTGTGTTACTTTTAATCCTGACCCCCCCCCCCCCATTCCTGTACCATCAGAACTGCTTTTGTAGGGCTTGTTTGTGGTAGCAGCAAGGACTGCTTCTCCTCTGAAAAGCAACCCATGCCCAGATTGCTTTTCAGAGGCATTTGACAGGTGGTAAAGAGGCATTATGTTGACTCCTCACCACCTGTTTTAATGCAGCATCACTACACCGCAACCATGCAATGCACACAGTTGCAGGGTAGTTGCAGTACAGCCCCATTCCCCCTGGGTAGACCTCCAGCTGCAGCCAAAGCATGTGTACACCCCCAGCTGCTGCCTCTGCAGCTTAAGGGGGAGAAGTTGAGGGTGGTAAAAACAGCTTAACCATGTGGTTTTTACCACCCCTCCAACCTGACATGTTAACAAGCCCTTGGTTCACATCTGTGTGGCTGCGTGTAGGGCAGCCCATTCATTTCAATGGGCTCCCCTACCCACAAAAATGCAGAGAAAGAAGTCCCCAACTTTTTTTTTTTTTTTTTTTAATTGCACTGTACCAAAAGCACCCCACATTTTCCAATTCTTAATGGTACCCCTAAAGAGCAGAGCATTTGTCTGTGTGTCAGGAACGAGTGTGATTTTTGCGCATGTTCCGCGACACACAGTAATGTGAACTAAGCCTTGGACTGGGGTGCCTCAAGACTGAAAATACTTTTTAAGGGTGCCCCAACTGGAAAAAGGTTGAGAAACACTGGCCTAGCATACCAAAGGGCATGGATGGTGCAGGTGGATTACAACGGAAGGCTTTAGATGTGGTATCCCCGGACGTCTCTGCAGCCATCAGGCTATGAGCAGTAATACCGTCACTGGTGCATTTGACTTGCTGACAGGGTAACAATTGTGGTGTCCTGCAGCAGTCCTTCCAGGTCAGATTGCTTCCAGAGCTTACTAATACTAACAAACAGTGTGGTGTGGGGCTCCTCCCCCTTCTCACGCTTATCAGTGGAACTCTGAAGGGATTTAAAGTTCAGGCTAAAACTAAAATCTATAAATCTACTTGCATCCACAATCTAATGCCGCGTACACACGAGCGGACTTTCCGGCATACTTGATCCGGCGGACCAGAGTCCGCCGCACAATCCAATCGTGTGTAGGCTTCAGCGGACTTTTTTCCCCAAAAGTCCGCCGTACCTAGATTTGAAACATGTTTCAAATCTTAGTCCGCCAGACTCTGTTCCTGACGGAAAGTCAGTTCGTCTATATGCTGGTCCGGCGGACAGGGTATTGTATCTCGCTCTCGCTGCAAAAGGAAAAACAAATTTTCCTATTGCGGCGAGCGCGGGGCATCCCAGGCCCTTAGGTCTGGTATGGATTTTAAGGGGAACCCCCTACACCGAAAAAATGGCGTAGGGTCCCCCCTAAAATCCATACCAGACCCCGATCCGAGCACGCAGCCTGGCCGGTCAGGAAAGGGGGTGGGGTAGAGCGAGCGCCCCCCATCCTGATCCGTACTAGGCCGCATGCCCTCAACATGGGGGGTAGGTGCTTTGGGGGAAGGGGTGCCCTGCGGGGCCCCCCCCACCACAAAGCACCTTGTCCCCATGTTGATGAGGACAAGGGCCTCTTCCCGACAACCCTTGCCATTGGTTGTCGGGGTCTGCGGGCGGGGGGCTTATCAGAATCCGGGAGCCCCCTATAATAAGAAGGCCCCCAGATCCCGGCCCCCACCCTATGTGAATGAGTATGGGGTACATGGTACCCCTACCCATTTACCTAGGGAAAAAGTGTCAATAATAAAACACACTACACAGGTTTTTAAAATAATTTATTAGACAGCTCTGGGGGGGTCTTCCTCTGGCTTTGGGGGTCTTCTTCCGACTTCAGGGGTCCCTCTGGTTCCTCTTCTCCGCTCTCTCTGGCCTCTTCTCCCGGTTGTTCCAGTTCTTCTGCCCGCTCCTTCGCTGTCATCATGCCGCTCTTTTGCCAGCGCAGGCCCGGACTTCTGGCTTCTGGCCTTCTCCCCTCTTCTCCAGATGTTGAAACGACAGTCTCTCCAGCTGGAATGCTCTGATGTGACTTATATAGGCAGAGACCCTGCCCCCTTATGCCGTCACAATCCCTGGGCATGCTGGGACTGTGACGTTTTAGGGGGGTGTGGTCACTGGGTGATGACCACACCCCCTAAAAAGTCACAGTTCCAGCATGCCCAGGGACTGTGATGGCATAAGGGGGCGGGGTCTCCGCCTATATAAGTCACATCGGAGCGCTCACAGAGCATTCCAGCCGGAGAGACCGTCGTGTCAACATCTAGAGAAGAGGGGAGAAGGCCAGAAGTCCGGGCCTCCGCTGGCAAAAGAGCGGCATGAAGACAGCGGAGGAGCCGGCAGAAGAACTGGAACACCGAGAGAAGAGGCCAGAGAGAGCGGAGAAGAGGAACCGGAGGGACCCCCGAAGTCGAAGGAAGACCCCCCCGGAGCGGTCTAATAAATTATTTTAAAAACCTGTGTAATGTTTTATTATTGACACTTTTTCCCTAGGTAAATGGGTAGGGGTACCATGTACCCCATACTCATTCATATAGGGTGGGGGGCTGGGATCTGGGGGCCTTCTTATTAAAGAGGGCTCCCGGATTCTGATAAGCTCCCCGCCCCCAGACCCCATCAACCAACGGCCAGGGTTGTCGGGAAGAGGCCCTTGTCCTCATCAACATGGGACAAGGTGCTTTGTGGTGGGGGGGCCCCGCAGGGCTCCCCTTCCCCCATGTTGAGGGCATGCAGCCTGGTACGGTTCAGGAGGGGGGGCGCTTGCTCGTCCCCACCCCCTTTCCTGACCGGCTGGGCTGCAAGCTCGGATCGGGGTCTAGTATGGATTTTAGGGGGGACCCTACGCCGTTTTTTCGCCATAGGGGGTTCCCCTTAAAATCCATACCAGACCTAAGGGCCTGGGATGCCCCCACGAAGGGGCTCACAAGGTGTCAATATAGCCAATAAAAGCGGTGAGATTCACTTCCTTTTTCTAGTCCTGTCGTACCCGAGTCACGTTCAAAATGAACGGACTTGACCGTGTGTGGGCAAGTCCGTTGATTGCGAAAGTCCGGCGGAAAGATGGGCGGACTTAGCCTTTCGGAAAGTCCGGTCGTGTGTAGGCAAGTCCGTCCGTTCAGAAAGTCCGGCGGGAAGAATGTCGGACAAAGTATGATGAAAAGTCCGATCGTGTATATGCGGCATAAGACTAACCTATCTAGCCCTGTAAAGAAGAAATCATGCATAACTTTTCTGAAGCCGCTCCTGTCCAGTCCCACGCTGAGCTGTCAGCGGTGAGTTCTCTGTGTGGGAGTGTGCAGAAGAGGCAGCTGACAACAAAATTCCCATAGTAACTATGGGTGACGTCACTTCCAAAGCATTTCCCAGCCTTTGTAGGCTGTCTCCTGCACGGAGCTTCCGCTGCTGGAGACTGGACCAAATCGACTTCGGATAAGGTATGTATAGCAATCTTTGCTTTTACAGGGTTGGATAGGATAGTCTTATGCCCTGTATACACGATCAGACATTCCGACAACAAAATCCATCGGATTTTTTCAGACGGATTTTGCGCCAAACTTGTCTTGCATACACACAGTCACACAAAGTTGTCGGAAAATCCCATCGTTCTGAACGTGGTGATGTAAAACACGTACGTCGGGACTATAAACGGGGCAGTAGCCAATAGCTTTCGTCTCCCCCAGAGCTTTGTGCCAGAGTAGGAGCCCTCCTGAACGGGACCCGTCCGTCCCACTGGCGAAATGACAGCCGGTTTCTGCCGGGCCAGGGCCTGGGTGCAATCCTTGACACCGGCGGAGCCTTGGCGAATGCAAGTGCCTCACCCCTACCCATGCGTCAGGGACAGCAGATCCGAACGGACACCCCCTCTCAGGATGTGACAGCCAGGGGGAGGTCCCAGCATGGGAGGAGAACAGGTACAGCCGTCAGGCTTTCACCTGCCTCGGCTGGCGGCCATAGGCCAGCGCTTCCCACCGCCAGACGGAGTGGGCAACATGGCGCCGCCAGCGGGGACACGCCGTCAGAGCCCAGGGCAAGCTGAAGGCCAAATCGGTGTGCGGAGCCGGCACCAGGAGGCGGGGCCAACAGAGCCAGCACGGTACTGTGTCCAGGCCCGTGTCGCCCATTGTGAGCGACTCAGACCTCCTGGAGCCGTCGGGTGACGATCCAGGGGAGAGCTGACGGGATCGGATGTGGATGAGGTCCATGAGCGTCAGCCTGCAGTGGATTCCGGAGCAGCGGTGGCGGGGACACACCCTGGTCAGCCCGGTAAGTCTCCATGTATGTCCTCTATGTCTATGCCTAACACTATGCAGGGGTTGTTGGGAGTAATGGCTGTGGGTGGTTCAAGGGCCACCAGAGGGGCACTACATGCCTCGGCGAAGCAGGGGTCCGACATGCGCTTACAGGCATTGGATTGTGGGACTTGGCGCAGCAGTTTGTGGTAGGAACTGGAGGGCAGGCTCAACAGGTGGTAGCATGAGTACCGCCAAGTGGTGGGTCTCCCTCGGCTGCAGTAGTGCTGGGGGGCCACGGGTTGGTCCCCTCCCCTTTAGCTGTTATCGCAGAGCCTGATAGGGTTGTGGGGGTGACTGGATCCAAGGCTCCCGGGTTGGTGATGGAGGGTGAAAAAGCAGGTACATCACAGGAAGGTGGGGGCAAAAACGGATGTGGTTTGCATTGCGGACGCAACGAAATGCGAGGTATACGTCTGTTTTGAGGGTCCACTAGGCGCTCATCTGAAGCCAGATATCAGAGAAAAGATAACAAAAGGTGAGTATGTGGAAATTTTTTCCTTATTGTCCTTGGAAAAGTTTAATTTGGACAGGGTTAAGCCAGATGATAGCAAGAAGGAGGATGAGGAAAAACGGAGATACTGGTTGATCCCACGTACGTTCAATAACTGGCTTATTAAGGACTAAGGATGAGCTCGGGCTTGTTCGTACAGTCCACGTGCAGAGCCCGCCAGGAAGTTGGCACTGCACTGCGCTAATCACAGACAGTGAGACATTTCCCGTTCTCTGCAACCGCACGTTGGGACATCCTTATTAAGGACGTCAAGTTTGACTTCCTTCAAATGAGGACGACCTTCCCTGACATGTTGGTCGTTTGGTTGGACATTGTAGCCAGGATAACCTGGCGATTGGCAAGGTCGGTAGACAGCCTAAATAAAGCCTGCATAAAAGTTAACAAAATGGTGGGCCGTTTCGTGGTTCGTAATGGGGGGCTTAGTGATCCACCATAGAGAATTGGAGAGGGATGTTGGACTTTATCTCCAAAGGGTTCACCTGTCGGTGATGGGTATTGATCTCTGGTCCCTGGGGGTGCTGGTTGGGATCTAGCGGGCTTTGAGTGTGGAGGGGCTCCCAAAGGTTAAGGGGTCACCCTTGTTAGTGGTGGCGGTAGTGGTCTTTGATGGTGGCAAGTAACCTATGAGATGGAAGTGTGGGGGACCCATCTGTGGTATGGGCCCATGGTGTATTCAGTTAACGCTGGTTAACTGGAATATGGTAATGGTGGCGCTGCGGGAATGGGTTTGTCTCCAAGCTGGTGTGACACGGCTGGAGGCCCAATACAGAAAAAGCCCTCAGTGTGGATGTGGAACGGAGTTATGTTGGGATTTGCAGTCAAAGACCACCGGGGGAGCAACTGATATTCTGGGAATTTTGTTATGGTTAAAATGTTTATTTTTGAATATTTGTGAATAAAATGGCTGCTATGGCCAGTTATACTCCAGCTTAAGTGTGGTCTCGTTAATTGTAGGTAATAAGTGGGGCGGGTTTTAGAGTATGATAATGGTGGCAGTAATATGAGGTTTGGACATCTGATCTACACTGGTCATGAAATCTCAAATTGTAGATGAAGTCATTGTCAATAAGATGTTTTCCTATGTTACTAAACAAGTAAAAAATTCTGTATTATGTAACATTTAGTTATATTCTTCCCAGTCCAGACAGATAAAAAAAAAAAAAAAAACACCATTTAGTCTTGTTTTGTATTTGCTGAAAAACAATTAAATGTATTTTTAAATACACCTCATATGAACACTTGGCCATAGGGGCAATGAACTAAGATATGAGTTATTTTATTGTGAACTATTCTAGGTATAGTTAAAGGGTTTTCTGTATGGGCCTAAGGTACCTATACTTACCTTTCACTTGACCCCCCCCCCCACTAGTCTGTTGTGTTGTCAGACCTCCAAGGGAATACCCAGTACTTTCAGGGTATGGGGGAACATTTGATATCCCTGTAAGTAATAGTGTACAGTATGGACAAAGCACAGACTCAAGTTTAGAAACAAAAGAATTAAGGCACTAAACACCGAAGATCATTTGTTAAAGTTCAACTCCAGGCAAAAATTGAATTTAAATGGTTCACTGTGCATCAGTTATCATACCCCTCACTCTTGCTTCCAAACACCTGTTCCTAAACCATCCCATGGTGTAATGGATCAAAATCAGTTTCCTCCATTTTCCAAGTTAATTTCTTGCCCTTGTGACTCGACGATTTTTCTCTGCTTGCTATCTTCTTGGGGCAGTGGTCCTCTCACCGCTGCTATGAGTTCTCAGGTCTTTGGAGCCTATCAGAAAGGACCTAAACACTGGAAGTATTGCCTCCTCCCATAAGTGCGAACATCATGCAGGCAGTGACGTGGATGCATGAAGAAGGACCACAGAAAGGAAACCGAAGAAAAGCAATGAAGTGGGCCAGCAGTGTCGTGACTTCAGGTAAGTAAAATAGGCATTTCGATTTTTTTAAATTTTTTTTAATTTTTTTTTTTGTTTTGTTTTGTTATACCAGCAGTTAGTTAAGCTGGCCATAGATTGAAATTGGGCCAGTTTAGAAGGGGCGGTTAGACACAAAGCAACAACAGAATGTATTTTAGAATCAACAGCGTGTGATTGAGACCTTACGGGAATATAGCTTTCATCATAGCTTAAGGGTCCTTTCACACTGTGGCGGTTTGCAGGCGCTATTGCGCTAATAGCACCTGCAAACCGACCCGAAAGTGCCGCTGCTCTCATTCCAGTGTGAAAGCCCCGAGGGCTTTCACACTGGAGCGGTGTGCTGGCAGGACGGTAAAAAAAGTCCTGCTAGCAGCATCTTAGGAGCGGAGTGTATACCGCTCCTTCACCGCTCCTGCCCATTGAAATCAATGGGACGGCGCGGCTATACGGCCGTTAAAGCGCCTCTGCAGAGGCACTTTGCAGTGGTTTTTAACCATTTCTCGGCTGCTAGCGGGGGGTAAAACCGCCCCGCTAGCGGCCGCATACCAACGGTAAAGTGCCCCGCTTACAATAGCGGCACTTTACCGCCGACGCCGCTGCCTGCCCCAGTGTGAAAGGGCCCTAACAGTACTAGACTAGACGAAAGGATAGTACCACAGTGACAAACGCTAACTGTCAAATATAGAGGATGTATTAAAGTGTTACTAAACCCAGTAATATGAAAATAGTTAATCCGCAGTGCCCAAAGCTTATAAATCTTTTTTTTACATTAAAATACTGCAACTATATACCTTTTTGGCTGATCTGTATACCACGGTCACGTGATAAACTGCAGGGTCTGCCCAAGTGTTGAGTGTTCAGGTAGGAGGAGATTTCCACTACAGTCTATGTCCTCGTGCTGTTATGAGAGGTGGATCGTCCATAAATCAAGATGTGACACGCCCACATGTGTGATGTCAATATCATGTGACCTGAAAAGCTCAGCTCAACAAGGAAATATTCTCTCCAGCAATAGAGACCAAACTGAGCATGTGCAGCTTTACTACTCAAAGAGCCTTTTTACACAATACAGAGCTTTACTGCATATACAGACAGATTTTACTGTTGTGGGTTTAGTAACACTTTATGGTCTTGTGCTTTTATGCTTGATCCAGAGTTGGTGATTTGCACAAAGTAACTGGCTAGGGAACCAACAGGCCTACCACAGGATTTTCTAGTGTCATGTAATACTGTCCTGTTTTTCTCCTACAGAAAGATAATGACCTAAAACATATCTCTGGGCTGTGCAAGAACTACCTTAAGCTCCGTACCGACGTGCTGAATGTCAGGTGGCATTGGCCAGATAGAAACCAGACAATTTCACCCGTGTGTACTGCAGCCTGTCAGACAAAAAAGGTCTGTCGACTGGCTCTTGATCAGGAGCAGCAATCTCCTGCTTTAAAGGGGTTGCAAACCCTCCGCGTTTTTTTTTTTTTTTTTGTTTTTGTTTTTATTTTTTTATTTTTTTTTTCTTTCACCTTAATGCATCCTATGCCTCACCAGAGCCCATTTGTTCCCTTGGCGGAGGTGCGCTCTACCTCTCTGCCCAGGGTTCTTGGCTCTTGATTGAATAGATTGATAGAAGCAATCAAATCCAATGACGTGGGCACCGGGGGGGGGCGGGACAGAGTCTGGCATTCTGTGTCTATGGATGCAAATCCTGGACTTGGGAGCGTGCCTACAAGGTAGCACCCAAGGAGAGTGCTTCTCCTAGGGGGTTTACCGATGTGAGGAGGAGCCGCAAGCGCCGTTGGAGAACCCCAGAAGACTATGATCGGGGCCACACTGTGCAAAACGAACTGCACAGTGGAGGGAAGTATGATATGTTTGTTATTTAGAAAAAACAAAAAACTACGGTTTACAACACCTTTTAAGGCAGAACTAAACTCTCCTATACTTTACAGACAATGATGCATCTTAGCCTTTGTTTGATCTGCAGTAATCATTTGGCTACACATGTGATCAGTTATGACACCGGTCATTTGCTGGTTTGACAGTTCAGAGGAGCGCACAATCATCGTTGATAGTTATCATTCATGGCATGCCTGGAATGTAACTGTTTTGTAAAATCAAGTTAAATCGATGGGTTTAGTTCTACTTCAAGATTATTTACCTCTGTTCTCGCAAGGTCCCTCACCAGCTCCGGCACCTTCTCCCTGCCTTCTTCATGTGCCGGTCTTCAGCTATATTTATTGGGCGGAGCGGTATGATGTCAGTCCGATGCATCCACAGGAGTGTAGACATTCCAACATAAAGTCGCTGTGGTGCAATATAAACCGAGCTGTGCAACTTAGTGTACATTCTAAAGAAGACTAGAAGGCAGGTAGGTTCATTTTATTGCATAAGAGACCTTGCATGTGTACTCTGCAATAAGGAGTCTGCCTGTTCAGTTTTGTTGTTTTTAAACTTTAGCTCCACTTTAAAATATCCAAACATGGGTTGTCAGCATAGTTTTCTCTATGAAGGTAGCTCCTTGTTATCTGTAGTTATTTCATTTGCTGCTAAAATAATAATTTATTTATTACCTTAAAGTGAAATTAAAAGCTCACTTTTTTACTTACAATGAAAAGTTATATTTACCTGCTCTGTGCAATGATATTGCACAGAGCAGCCCCTTAACTCCTCTTCTGGAGTCTCCTGGAGTGGCGCTCTCCACTCCTCCTCTCAGTGTGCCTCCATAGCACACAGCTATGTGTCTGGAAATGTGCCAACGTGCTCCTGAGCCAGGCTCTGTGCATCCATAAATATATCATAAATGATATAGGGTCTGAGATTAAAAGTAACATTTCTGTCTTTGCAGATGACACTAAGCTATGCAGTGGAATGACATTCTTACAGGATGTCTCCAATTTACAAGCCGACCTCAATGCACTGTCTAATTGGGCAACTAAGTGGCAAATGAAGTTTAATGTTGATAAATGTAAAGTTATGCACTTGGGGGCTAAGAATATGCATGCATCATACATACTAGGGGGAGTACAACTGGGGGAATCCGTAGTGGAGAAGGATATGGGGGTTTTGGTAGATCTCTAGCTCAATAATAGTATGCAATGCCAAGCTGCGGTTTCCAAAGCGAGCCAAGTCCTTTCTTGTATTAAGAGTAGGGTTACCAACTCATCTCTTTAAACCCGAACACATATGAATTACACAGGTTCTGAGGCTGATTTAATGCAGATAAGGCAGCAAGTGAGTTTAAATACTACCTTAATTAGCCACAGAACTTGTGTAATTAATATGTATTCGGTTAAAAGGGATGACGTGGCAACCCTAATTAAGAGAGGTATGGACTCCAGAGAGAGAGATATCATTTTGCCTCTGTACAAACCATTAGTAATACCGCATCCGAAATATTCTGTTTTGGGCACCAGTTCATAAAAAGGATATCGGAACTGGAGAAAGTGCAGAGAAGGGCAACTAAATAAATAAGAGGCATGGAGGAGCTCAGCTTTGAGGAAAGATTAGAGGACTGAATCTATTTGAAAAGAGGAGATTAAGGGGGGATATGTTCAACATACAAATACATAAGTGGTCCATATAGTGAACTTGGTGTTGAGTTATTCACTTTAAGGTCATCACAGAGGACAAGGGGGCACTCTTTACGTCTAGTGGAAAAAAGATTTAATCTCCAAACACAAAAAGGTTTCTTCACAGTAAGAGCTGTGAAAATGTGGACTAGACTCCCTCCAGAGGTGGCTCTGGCCAGCTCAGTAGATTGCTTTAACCACTTGCTTACCGGGCGTGTAAACCCCCCTCTTGCCGAGACCAATTTTCAGCTTTCAGCACTGACGCACTTTGAATGACAGTTGCGCGGTCATACAACTCTGTACCCAGTCAATGTTTTTTTTCACACAAATAGAGCTTTATTTTGGTGGTATTTAATCACAGCCGGGGTTTTTATTTTTTGCTAAACAAACAAAAAAAAAAAGATGAAAAATTTGGAAAAAAAAATCATGTTTCATAGTTTGATATAAAATTTTGCAAACAGGTAATTTTTTTTTTCTCCTTCATTGATATGCGCTGATGAGGCTGCACTGGTGGGCACAGATAAGGCGGCACTGATGGGTGTTACTGATGGATGACACTGATGGGCACTGGTAGGTGACACTAATGGGCAGGACTGTTGATGAGGCACTGACTGTGGGCACTGATGGGTGGCACTGTGGGCACTGGTAAGTGGTGCTGGTGGACACTGGTAGGTGGCGCTGGAGTAGTACTGGCAGGTGACACAGGTGGGCACAGATGGGCTGGCAACAGCTCTCCTTGATCGGGACCGATGTCCCTCTCACACCATCCCCACTGTGAAACATGGTGGTGGCACCATCATGTTGTGGGGATGCTTTTCTTTAGCAGGGACAGGGAAGCTGGTCAGAGTTGATGGGAAGATGGATGGAGCCAAATACAGGGCAATCTTAGAAGAAAACCTGTTAGTTTGCAAAAGACTTGAGACTGGGGTGAGGGTTCACCTTCCAGCAGGACAACGATCCTAAACATACAGCCAGAGCTACAATGGAATGGTTTAGATCAAAGCATAATAATGTGTTAGAATGGCCCAGTCAAAGTCCAGACCTAAATCCAATTGAGAATCTGTGGCAAGACTTGACAATTTCTGTTCAGACACTCTCCATTCAATCTGACAGTGCTTGAACTGTTTTGCAAAGAATGGGCAAAAATTTCACTCTCGATGTGCAAAGCTGGTAGAGACATACCCAAAAAGACTTGCAGCTGTAATTGTAGTGAAAAGTGGTTCTACAAATTATTGACTGACTACAAATGCACGCCACACTTTTCAGATATTTATTTGTAAATGTTGAAAACCATTTATCGTTTTTCTTCCACTTCACAATTATGTGCCACTTTGTGTTGGTCTATCACATAAAATCCCAATAAAATACATTTACGTCTTTGGTTGTAACATTACAAAATGTGTAAAATTTCAATGGGGTATGAATACTTTTTCAAGGCACTGTATAGGAGCAGTGGCTCTCCTTGGTCTTTCTCTCACCATTGGCTCCTGCTGTTTTCAATCTCAGCCAGTGGGCCTATGAGGAGAATGGGGGGCGAGGCCGAGCCACACTCTGTTTGTGAATGTACAATGACCATTCACAGGAGCATGGCTCAGGAGTGATCCTGCTTGAGTGCTCCCAACATCAAGAAGTTTGATATTAGGGGCACTCAGCGGGAGGGGGGGGGGGGGAGCCAGGAGCAGCTGTGGAGGACCCAAAAAGAAGAGGATTGGGGCTGCTCTGTGCAGAACCATTACACAGAGCAGGTATGTATAACTTTTTTTTTTTTTTTTTTTAATTACAACCTTTAGAATCACTTTGAAGACACAAATTAATACAGCCCTGTATCCATTAATGCATTAGGCTGGGTTCACACTTATATGAATTGGATTCAAGTTGTGAACTTTCAAATATGCGAACATGTGTTTGCACATTTTTTTTTTTTTTTGTTCAACACAAGCAATGTTGGTGCAGCGTTCTCCCCAGCTGTGCTATTGTGTCCTGATAGGGGGACTTCCCCCTCCAGAACACACTGATCAGTGCTCGCAGCCTTTGTCTGCGAGCACTGATCTTTGTTGGACTTACAAACAAGTTTGACTTCCGAACGAGTTCCCGGAGCAGAACTCATTTGTAAGTGGGGGACTTACTGTACGTGTTTTATTTGTGTATTTAGCAGTTTAGTTGGAGTTTGGCTTTAAAGCCTAGCTCCAGCCAATTTAAAAAAAAAAAAAAAAAAAAAAACTGGATAGTGGGTAGATTAAATTTCTTTTACAGGTTTTCTTTTTCTCTCTGTAACCCCATAAAATAAGTGGTTTTTTTTTTTTGGTTTTTTTTTCTCTCCCTTCCTGTCCCTGAGAGATTTGCCTTCTTCTGAGTATTTGAATAAATTTCAATGAGTCCAGGTTTTCTTGTATGTCTGTCGCAGTCATTATCAAGTCCTCCATCTTGTTTATGTCTTCCACCTTTTTCAACCATAGTGCTATGGTTGGTGGGTTCTGCTGCTTCCAGAATAAGGGAATGCAAGACTTTGCTGCATTCACTAGATGTCATAGTATAGACTTTTTGTAAGTTTTAATCGATATGGTTGAAACATGTAGCAGAAAAAATGCTGGATCATCTGGGATCACAAAATCAGTGAATTTTTGACATATGGTGCGGACTGACGCCCAATAGGCTGTCCGTTTGGGACATGTCCAAATATGTGTAGTAGGGTTGTCCCGATACAACTTTTTTAGGACCGAGTACAAGTACCGATACTTTTTTTTTAAATGTCACGTGACAGTGTTTTTTTTTTTTTTGTTTTTTTTTTTACAATAATATTATTTTTATTCTTTATATGGGTTTTGTTTTTTTTTTTTTTAATCAGCCCTGTTGGGGGGGCTTTGGTGAGATATCAGGGGTCTTAACAGACCTCTGATATCTCCCCCTAGAGACAGAGAAAGAGACAGAGGATAGAGATTCCCCAGTCCCTTTCTCTGCAGCCTCAGCTGCACTGACAACGAATGGAGAGAAGACAGCGGCTCCTCTCCATTCATAAACTGACACATCGTAATCACAAGAGATTACAATGTTTCAGTTATGTGAGACAGCAGAACGGAGGGGACAGAGAAGGAGAGGGGAACGGAGGGGACAGCGGAGAGGCACAGGGAAGGAAAGAGGAACGGAGGGGACAGCGGAGAGGCACAGGGAAGGAAAGAGGAACGGAGGGGACAGCGGAGAGACACAGGGAAGGAGAGAGGAATGGAGGGGGACAGCGGAGAGAGACCGGGAAGGAGAGAGGAACGGAGGGGGACAGCGGAGAGAGACAGGGAAGGAGAGAGGAACAGAGGGGGACAGCGGAGGGGGACAGAGCAACGGAGGGGGCATGGAGGAGGATGCAGTGACCGATCACCGCTGTATGTCACTAAAGCAGCTGAAAGCCGCTGGGGGAGAATCTTGTAACTCCCCCACGCGCCGATCACAGCTGTCCTCTAGGTATCGGGGGAAGCATCGGAAGCATTTTCCCGAGTACAAGTACTTGGGCAAATGCTCGGTATCGGTATCGGGACAACCCTAATGTGTAGAATTGTTCCCCTGTCCACACCACATCGCCAGCAATGCTCCGATGTATTAGGGAAAATGGTGTGAAGTCAGCTGGGTGTCATGTACCACCTCATTAGTACCTTGTATAATTCGTCTCCTGTATTTTGGTGCACAGTGAGGATTTGAGGGATAAATTTATCATGTTTTGTATTTGCGGTATAGAGAAAGTTTGGTTTAAGTCAAATCCCCAATTTAGGATAATTGATAGCTCTGTTTGCTCGGGGGGGGGGGGGGGGTGTTAAGCAAGGTGTATGTTTTGGAGAGGACTTGGGAAAGTGGTTCTAGACCTGAGCAGTATTCCTCAAATGTAGTTAACTGTCTCGTATATGCCTGGGGGTCTTTCAGAGTCTGAAGGAAGTGGTGTATTTGTACCGCGTTCCAGAATGTAAGTCGGCATGGGCCTGTGGAATTCATTAATTCCTCAATGGTGAGCCATCTATCTCCTGTCACAAACTGGGATGCACTGACATGATTGGATTCACGTAAAATCTGAAATTGTGTGGATGATATGCCTGGAGGAAATTTGGGATTTCCTAGGGTTGGGGTCAAGGGCGACATCTTGGTCGTTTGCCGTATTTGTACTGTGGCCTGTGAACATTGTTTCAAGGTATTCCCTATTAGGGGGTGCATTTTTAAGTTAGATGGTATGGAGTCCCAACACCAAAGTGCGCTCTTTATGGGGATGGGAGATTGGTCTTGTTCTATCTGTGCCCATAATTTTAGTTCGCTGTGACGTTACCAGTCTATGACTCTGCCCAGGTGTACTGCTTGATAGTATGTCCTGATATCTGGTAGTGCTAGGCCCCCATAGTGTTTTGGCAGGG
This sequence comes from Aquarana catesbeiana, assembly GCF_042186555.1. Classification (NCBI taxonomy): domain Eukaryota; kingdom Metazoa; phylum Chordata; class Amphibia; order Anura; family Ranidae; genus Aquarana; species Aquarana catesbeiana. The sequence goes on along the minus strand of NC_133327.1, from coordinate 361,787,112 downwards.
TCCGTTGGGTTCTGGGAATACGTGTTTTTATATTTATTTATTTTTATTTTTTTTGTGGGCCCAGACAAAGCGTGTAAATAGTGCTTGTACTCGTCTGAAATACGAAATTGGAATTTTGAGTGGTAGGGCTTGGAAAAGGTATAAATATTTTGGCAGTATGCACATCTTCAGTAAGATACACCTGCCAAACCAAGAATGAAGATTTGTATGCCATTTATCTAGTAACACTTTGGTTTTTGTGAGTAGGGGAGGGAAGTTAAGATTAGGGAAATTTAACAAGTGGCTGAGGAACTGGTGTAGGAAGGAGGGTTTTGGGTTCCTGGAGGACTGGGCTGACTTTTCGTTCGGTTACCGGCTCTTTAGTAGGGACCTAATGGGGAGGGTGCAGCTCTGTTGGGGGGAAAAAAAAGCTTTTAAACTATGTGTTGGGGGGGGGGTTCAGAGGAAGTGATAGCTGGCAGTGAGTATAAGACAGAGGGGAATAGTGGAGGCATTAGTGATAATATATCCATAACATCTAATTCTGGGGATAATGAGGTATCAATTAAAAAAACGAAGCCTGAGAAATCATAGGGAGAAAATAATATGCATAAGTACTAAACTCAGGGGAATGTTCACAAATGCCAGGAGCCTAGTCAATAAAATGGAGAAACTAGAGCTGCTGTTACACGAGGAGAATGTGGACTTCATGGGAATAATAGAAACTTGGCTTGACAGCTCACCTGACTGGCTGGCAAACCTCCAGGGGTATTCCTTCATATCGGAGGGACAGGGAGGGTAAAAGAGGGGGAGGGGTATCTATCTAAGATAGATAGATCTAATCGCCCCCTAACCTGAAGGAAGAGGTGGAGATGGATCTCCTTTCACAGTTAGAAATGGCAGCGAAATGTTGTTGTGATGGGGGACTTCAATTATACCACAACTGACTGGGTGCAAAGGACAGCCCACTCATTAAAGGCCCAGCCATTTCCTAAATGTCTTACAGGACAACTTCATGTCCCAATTGGTGGATTCCCTGACTAGAAATGATGCATTGCTAGATCTCAGTGGCGGCCGCTCATGCAGGGTGCATGGGTGCCCCCATCCATGTGTCCAGCCAATACAAAATACGCTGATGACATGCTTTTCTCTCTGGCGAACCCAGCAGCGTCGCTCCCAAACCTTTGAGAGTTTGAATTTTATGGGGTACTCTCCAACTTAAATTAAACTTAAAATACATTTTAGTAAGTCAGGTACGAGAGTTGAGATCTCTCCTAACCTTCTACCGACTTTAAGATCAAGCTTCAAATTTTTAAATGGACAGAATAATCATTAAAATAATATTGGGTACATATACGCCCTCCAATTTATCCTGTACTTACAAACTACATTTTCCACCTCTGCTGTCCAAAATCCATATCCTACTGGAGACCTGGCATAAGGGAATCCACTCATGGTTTGGTAGATGTAACCTAATAAAAATGTGCATCCTACCAAAATATCTTTACCTTTTTCCAAGCCCTACCAATAGGGATACCTTCTCATTACTTTAAACAAGTGCACTCCCTTTTCATCAGATTTATTTGGGCACACAAAAAAACCTCCCCTTCCCCGCCATCAACTCTCACTACCCAAACAAAATGGAGGACTGACACTTCCAGATGTCTGGAAATATTATCAGGCTACCCATCTTGGTAGACTCATTGACTGGCACAGTCACTATAGTTCCAGGCTCTGGGTGCAAAAAGAACAAGCTCAAACTGACATCCTGCTAAAAGGAGCTCTGTGGTGCTACGATAATTTACCTCCAGTGTCCTGGAGATGCCAGGAGGGAAGAGGAACGATACTCCACATATTTTGGTCCTGTCCTAAGTTGACACATATTTGGACGGAGGTCTGAAAAAATACTCAAATTCATGGAATACAAGATGCCTGATGATCCAGGTTTCTTTTCGTTACATGTTTCAACTATTCCCACAAAAAAAATTATAAAAAAATCAATTGTAAGTCACCTATTGAATGCTGTCAAGTCCTGTATCCCTCTTCACTGGAAAAGACAACTGCCACCAACTATTGCGAGTTGGCTTTGCAAGATAGAGAACATAAATAAGATGGAGGACTTGATACTTACAGCACAGCATAAACATAAAAAAATATTCCAAGACTATTGGGAGCTATGAGTATGTCTGTACTTTCTGAATAAGGAACAGGTCTTTTCAGATCATAACTTCTCTGATAGGTCATATTGATTGACTGCCTTTGTTATCATGAACCATCGCCATCTCGAACTCCCCCCCCCCCCCTTTTTTTTCTATTTTTTTATTTTCCTCTCTTCTTTCTTGAATTTTCTACTTTTTCTTTATTCTTGTTCTCGGAAAAAGGAATTGGCAGCTCCATACCTTTCTCAGAAGTTAACCTCGTAAGCTTTGTGACAAAAAAAAGAGAAATGTCTGACATTCTCTACTGATACTTACCTGAGATTTATGTACCTCAGAAAATTGTTTATTAGTTGGACATGTTATAAGTTATGTGACTGGATATATCATTGTTTACACATTTATTCATGTAATGACTTGGTTCTGCCCTTTCTGGGATTCAATAAAAATATATTTGAAAAAAAAAAAAAAAACATGGGAAAGGGAGGCACGAGGGAAGTACTGAATTTCAAAAGAACCAACTTTTCTAAAGTGCGCTAAATGCTGCAGAATATTAAGTGGGACCAAATCATTGAAACATTTGAACACGGAGGAAAAATTAGAGTGCTTTAGGAACATATTAAATAAAAGTATCACTGAGCGCATTCCAATGGGTAATAAATATATAAGAACAAAGGTTAAACCTGGGTGGCTGAACCAAAATGTAAAATGTCATATTTGGCAAAAACCATAAATCAGACTGAGAAAGAAGTACAGTTAAATCACACTTGTTTAATAATAAAAAGGTAAACAGAGTAAACGTAGTCAAAACATAGCCAGAGTTCAGGAACTGGAACAGATAGTCAGACAAGCCAAAATGTCAGGGAGCCAGAGATGAGCGTAGTAGAACAGCAAGCATGATCTGGATCCAGAAGAAATGTCAGCCAAGCAAGTCTTTAACAGGAACACAGGAGAGCAACTCTAGAGATGTGACCAAGGCGAAGGCAGAGATCATCTGGGCTAGATGGCTTAAGTAGGCAGGACTGACGAGCAGGATATCATCAACAGGTGAGTCACTGGAGAGAAAGGAGCTGGCAATTAGCCAACAGCTGAGTGGCCATCTTTGAGAAGGAAGGGCTGAGCCCAACCCTGACAATATTAAAGACAAAAAAAATGGCCTTTAAAAAGTACAAAGCGGAGGGATCATTGTCGGCATTTCAGCACTACAAGGAATGCAATAAGAAGTGTAAGAACACAGCTAAAAGAAAAACACATAACGGAGTAGAGTAAAAAAAATCCCAAGAAATGTTTTTAATATATTAAAAGGAAGAGTAAGGGAAGATGGTTACAGATGACAAGGAGAAGGCAACTGTACTATATGCTTTCTTCTCCTCAGTCTTTACATAGGAAAGGGATGGATATAAGAACCACAACTGTATTGTTAGTAACCTGTCACTGGATCTATTCTTGTGGCTAACAGAGGTCAGAGTCCAGAAAGGATTAGAGAAGTTTACACCCAAGACTCCCAAAGGAACTTAGTCAGGTTATAAACAGACCGCTATTCCTAATCTTTATGGACAGCATACTAACAGGATTGATACCAGCTGAAGGAGCGACTGGGCATGCTCTGAAACATGCCCCGCCCACTCTGAAATCACTTCTGGTTGCCTGGATTCTATGCTGGTCCTGACAGCACGCCCCTCCATCTTGGATCAGAGGGACAGTGTTTCCCACCGCTGGTTGGTTTGAACTTCCACCTGCAGTTGTCCTTACTCCCAGGAGGTATCCCGCTGGACGTTATGGATCCATTTATATGCCTGTTTTTCACTCCCATCTTGTAAGTGTTTTTTTACCCTTCCTTGTCATTAAAGTCTTTTATTACTGCACTGAAGCGCCTTCTTCTCTGCTTTGTTTTTCCTATAGAGTGTACTTCCCTCTTCTGAAGTGCTGCTGTGTGCATTAATCACATTTCAAGAGCCAGTCATGTACTGTTTGTTAAAGTCTCCTTGTTATCCAGTGTGCCCTATTCTCCACACTCCTGTAAATTATTTGAGGGGATAAGGGACAATATCTAAGAATTTGCTGATGAAAACAGTATCAGTAGTAATTAGCATGGGTTACGAAAGGTCACTCGTGCCAAACTAATCTATTAACATTGTACGAGTAAGTGAGCTGCCATCTGGACAGGGGTAGGCCGATGGATATGGTTTATCTGAATTTTACAAAAGCATTTGATACAGTCCCTCACAAACGCTTAATCTACAAACTGAGGTTGGTGGGTATAGACCATAGGGTTTGTTTTTGGATAGACAACTGGCTACGGGGGCATGTATAAAGGGTAGTGATAAATAAAGTGTACTTAGAATGGTATAGAGTGGTTAGTGGAGTACCCCAAGGCTCTGTCCTGGGACCAATTCTGTTTAATTTATTTATAAATGATATAGAGGATGGGATAAATAGCTCAGTGTTTGCTGACGACCCCTATTGGGGTTCTTGCAGCTGATTGCAGACAGGGTGCATTTGGAAATGTAAATGCACACTTAACCTTCCTGACGGTATTCCCGAGTGTGGCTCGGGTGAATTTTCAACACCAAAAGAGGTAACCCCGAGCCTCGGGATTGCATCGCAGGATCCAGGTACAGCAAACTAACCTTGTCCCCAGGATGCGATGTCTCCCCGCTCTGTGTGCAAGGCTGTGTCCTCCGCTGGAACTATCACAGAGCCAAGCTCCATTCCCTGCGAGCATTGCAACGCACAGGGATGGAGAACGGCGCCAAATTCAAAAAGTAAAAAACACAATGCATATACAGTACACTGTAATCTTATATTACTGTATCAATTTATTTCACATCCCTTTTGTCCCTAGTGATTTGTCCAGTGCCCTGCATGCAGTTTTATATTATATACACTGTTCTTTCTGCCTGGAAACTGTAGATTGTTCATAGCAACCAAAACCGTCCCTTTACATCAAAAGTGGTTTTAGACCAGCTAGAAAACAGCGATAATAAATTAGAACTGCAGAATTGAGCGATAGTGATTTGTGGGGAAATCCATCATCAAACACTGAAAGTAATGACAGCGACAATTCTGCAACTGAGCAAATTTCAGTGTTTTTGATTACATTATTGAATAATTTTTATTATTATTATTATTATTTGTTATAATTATTTATTATCTTATAATTTATGATTTCGTGTTTCAAACTTTATCATACCTGGGATGTCTACTAGACTCTTGTTTGGACAGATTTAAATTAGTTATTTCTAAGAATTACAGGCTTACAATATAAAACGCCAAATTTTCATGCAAAATAATTGTACCGCTTTCAGCATCAAAAATCTGAAATAATCATACCGCCAGGGAGGTTAACGTTCAGAATAGATTAAGAGAAGCACTAAACTAACAGTTCCAAGCTATATACCTATAAAACTTTTAGTAAATACTGCCATCTGCTGATATATAATAATATAGCCATATCATTAAAACTACTAGCTGTTTCTACATGAAAACAAGTCATATTGTACAATTTAGGTAAAAATAAATGTTGTGATTTGAAAACAATATAAATACATAGAACAGAGTACTCAATGCAAAAAAAATGTTATTTCATTGCTACAAGTCTGCTCAGTTTTTCACTCTTAACTGGATGAGCTAGTTTTCCTGTGTTCTGTGTTGGCAGTGTCTCCACCCTGTGAACAGAGGGGATTCCCTTCCTGGGAAATTAACCAGTAATTTAAAGAAGAACTCTAGGCTAAATGTTTATTTTTCTCTGCAGTGGGGCTTTGCCCGCACTACATGGGTTAACTACTCATTTTGTCTAGGGGCGCAAGGAAAAGCTATACTTACCCGATCCTTCGGTCCTTCAGAAAACAGCACTCCCCACATCCAGTGGTGGACTTCTCCTGCCATCCCCACATCCAGAGCGGGTCTATGGGCATGATGACGTCAGGAACAGTCCATGCACAGGACCAAAAGCTTGCGGGGGGATCAGCGGATTAGGTAAGTAAATTTCTCCTCACACCTAGATAAAAACGAGCAGTTAACCCATGCTGTGTGGGCACTGCCCCATTGCACAGAAGAAAAAAAATCTGTTTTTCTTTAATCAAATTGGCAGCAAAGGAACTACTGCAACCAGCATATAAGTATATAGATGCACACCAATATGAAAATAAAGCAAGCTTTATATAAGAAAGGATTATTAATAGTACATACATCCAATGTACAAACTGGTATTATCAGCAAAGGGCCCAACAAGAGTTGTGGTGGAAATGTGCACATATATAGTTATTGGTAAAAATGCCTCCAGATTAATTAATATTGCAGCAAAGTTCCCTTGCAGGGACCCTTGAGGATGATCACAATGTGGTCTGTCTTGGTGTCGGAGACCTGAAGATAAGATCAGCAATGATGGGGAGACCTTCAAGCTGTTATCCAACCAGCCTGGCACACAGCTTCTCTCCAGCAGAAACTGGGGTGTAGCACTGGAACTCAGAATCAGCTTATCCTCTCTGTGTCTTAGTACTAGTAGTCTCTAAACTGTCATAAAACCGGATCTCTAACTACCAGAAGATGACATGACTTGGCTCTAGTCTATTCCAATATTGAGCCCAGAGTTAAAATTTGATATAGAATCCCAGACTAGTAGGGACAGGGTTAATTAAAATAACAGGAGCTGGATATAAACTCCATTGCAATAAACAGGTTCAGCTACTAACATTCATCAAGGTGACCTCTACACACGCACATCATATCACAGACCTAGTCTGGTATAGTGCATGTAAAATAACAATATATATATAGCGCTATCCCGTAGGAGCCGCTAGCTAAAATGGGTCCTCTGTTCTTTGCCTTGACCTTTTCAAGAGCCTCATCCCCTCTGACATACCAGGTTGGTACAAACATACAATATAACAGGAAAGCACTGAAAGTAATACTAATACCCAATAGTATGCTATATCAAAGCAAACCGGCACCAAACCAAGTAATAAAGGCAAACTTGATATATTGTCACCCACTATGGTTAGTAACTAGGTAAGCTTAAAATGGAACCAATAGTAATAACACAATTTAGCATACAAAGTGATTAACAATAGGCACTAAGAAAGTTGGCATCCAGATCGGCATAAACAGTAGCAAGTCCACCTCAAGTACGGCAGTGAGTTGTTTCTACTGAGTGCTGGAACTATACTGACAGAGCATATTTATGGCAGTGATGCTACTCCTAGACTGACTGGGTATGCACTGTCCAAAAAAAAAAGGAGGATGGTGGCAGAAGGGGCAGGGGAACAAAGGGACCTGCAGAATAAATCTTACGGGGGAGCAGTCCTTTGAGATGTTTTTTTATCTGCTATCGTTGAGGCCCTTTAACCAGTTGCCGACCGCCTCACAACGATGTACGTCGGCAGAATGGCACGGGCAGGCAGAATCACGTACCTGTACGTGATCTGCCTCCGATCGGACCCCCCCCCCGGTGCCCGAGGCGGTCGGCGTTTGTCCCCCGGCGATCGGAGGTGAGGGGGAGGCCATCCATTCGTGGCCCCCCCCCCCACGATCGCTCCTAGCCAATGGGATCATTCCCCTGCCTCTGTATAGTACACAGAGGCAGAGGAAGTGATGTCATCTCTCCTCAGCTCGGTATTTTCCGTTCCGGCGCAGAGGAGAGAAGACTGCAATGTGAGTGCACAACACACACACACATTAGAACATGCCAGGCACACAATACACCCCCATTTACCCCCCGATCGCCCCCCAATCACCCCTCCCCCCCCCCGTCACACTGACACTAAGTAGTTTTTTTTTTTTCTGATTACTGCATTGGTGTCAGTTTGTGACAGTTAGTGTGGTAGGGCAGTTAGTGTTAGCCCCCTTTAGGTCTAGGGTACCCCCCTAACCCCCCCTAATAAAGTTTTAACCCCTTGATCACCCCCCGTCACCAGTGTCACTAAGCGATAATTTTTCTGATCGCTGTATTAGTGTCGCTGGTGACGCTAGTTAGGGAGGTAAATATTTAGGTTCGCCGTCAGGGACCCCTATATACCACCTGAATAAATGTTTTAACCCCTTGATTGCCCCCTAGTTAACCCTTTCACCACTGATCACCGTATAACCATTACGGGTGACGCTGGTTAGTTCGTTTATTTTTTATAGTGTCAGGGAACCCGCTGTTTATTACCTAATAAAGGTTTAACCCCCTGATCGCCCAGTGGTGATATGCGTTGCGCCAGGCAGCGTCAGATTAGCGCCAGTACCGCTAACACCCATGCACGCAGCATACACCTCCCTTAGTGGTATAGTATCTGAACGGATCAATATCTGATCCGATCAGATCTATACTAGCGTCCCCAGCAGTTTAGGGTTCCCAAAAACGCAGTGTTAGCGGGATCAGCCCAGATATCTGCTAGCACCTGCGTTTTGCCCCTCCGCCTGGCCCAGCCCAGCCCACCCAAGTGCAGTATCGATCGATCACTGTCACTTACAAAACACTAAACGCATAACTGCAGCATTCGCAGAGTCAGGCCTGATCCCTGCGATCGCTAACAGTTTTTTTGGTAGCGTTTTGGTGAACTGGCAAGCACCAGCGGCCTAGTACACCCCGGTCATAGTCAAACCAGCACTGCAGTAACACTTGGTGACGTGGCGAGTCCCATAAGTGCAGTTCAAGCTGGTGAGGTGGCAAGCACAAGTAGTGTCCCGCTGCCACCAAGAAGAAGACAAACAGGCCCGTCGTGCCCATAGTGCCCTTCCTGCTGCATTCGCCAATCCTAATTGGGAACCTTCCCCATTCACATCCCCTACAAAATGCAGTCGGCTGCATGAGAGGCATTTTCTTTATGTCCTCCCGAGTACCCCTACCCAATGAACCCCCCCAAAAAGATATGTCTGCAGCAAGCGCGGATTTAGGCGTGACACCCGCTATTATTGTCCCTCCTGTCCTGACAATCCTGGTCTTTGCATTGGTGAATGTTTTGAATGCTGCCATACACTAGTTGAGTATTAGCATAGGGTACAGCATTGCACAGACTAGGCACACTTTCACAGGGTCTCCCAAGATGCCATCGCATTTTGAGAGACCCAAACCTGGAACCGGTTACAGTTATAAAAGTTAGTTACAAAAAAAAGTGTAAAAAAAAAAACAAACAAAAAATATATAAAATAAAAAAAAATAGTTGTCGTTTTATTGTTCTCTCTCTCTCTCTCTCTCTCTCTCTCTCTCTCTCTCTCTCTCTCTCTCTCTCTCTATTCTCTCTCTATTGTTCTGCTCTTTTTTTACTGTATTCTAATCTACAATGATTTATTGTTGTTATGTTTTATCATGTTTGCTTTTCAGGTATGCAATTTTTTTATACTTTACAGTTTACTGTGTTTTATTGTTAACCATTTTTTTGACTTCAGGTACGCCATTCACGACTTTGAGTGGTTATACCAGAATGATGCCTACAGGTTTAGGTATCATCTTGGTATAATTATTTTCAGCCAGCGGTCGTCTTTCATGTAAAAGCAATCCTAGCGGTTAATTAGCCTCTAGACTGCTTTTACAAGCAGTGGGAGGGAATGCCCCCCCCCCCCACCGTCTTCCGTGTTTTTCTCTGGCTCTCCTGTCTCAACAGGGAACCTGAGAATGCAGCCGGTGATTCAGCCAGCTGACCATAGAGCTGATCAGAGACCAGAGTGGCTCCAAACATCTCTATGGCCTAAGAAACAGGAAGCTACGAGCATTTAATGACTTCGAGAACAGTTTAAAAATAAGATAAAAAAGCAAAAAAATAATAAAGAAAAAAAAAAAATAAAAGCACCCCTGTCGCCCCCTGCTCTCGCGCTAAGGCGAACGCAAGCGTCGGTCTGGTGTCAAATGTAAACAGCAATTGCACCATGCATGTGAGGTATCACCACGAAGGTCAGATCGAGGGCACTAATTTTAGCAGTAGACCTCCTCTGTAAATCTAAAGTGGTAACCTGTAAAGGCTTTTAAAGGCTTTTAAAAATGTATCTATTTTGTTGCCACCGCACGTTTGTGCGCAATTTTAAAACATGTCATGTTTGGTATCCATGTACTCAGCCTAAGATCATCTTTTTTATTTCATCAAACATTTGGGCAATATAGTGTGTTTTAGTGCATTAAAATTTAAAAGTGTGTTTTTTCCCAAAAAAATGCGTTTGAAAAATCGATGCGCAAATACTGTGTGTGGAAAAAAAAAATGAAACACCCACCATTTTAATCTGTAGGGCATTTGCTTTAAAAAAATATATAATGTTTTGGGGTTCAAAGTAATTTTTCTTGCAAAAAAAATGTTTCATGTAAACAAAAAGTGTCAGAAAGGGCTTTGTCTTCAAGTGGTTAGAAGAGTGGGTGATGTGTGACATAAGCTTCTAAATGTTGTGCATAAAATGCCAGGACAGTTCAAAACCCCCCCCCCCCAAATGACCCCATTTTGGAAAGTAGACACCCCAAGCTATTTGCTGAGAGGCATGTCGAGTCCATGGAATATTTTATATTGTGACACAAGTTGCGGGAAAGGGACAATTATTTTATTTTTTTTTTTTTTTGCACAAAGTTGTCACTAAATGATATATTGCTCAAACATGCCATGGGAATATGTGAAATTACACCCCAAAATACATTCTGTTGCTTCTCCTGAGTATGGGGATACTACATGTGTGAGACTTTTTGGGAGCCTAGCCGCGTACGGGACCCCGAAAACCAAGCACCGCCTTCAGGCTTTCTAAGAGCGTAATTTTTTTATTTCATTCTTCACTGCCTATCACAGGTTCTGAGGCCATGGAATGCCCAGGTGGCACAACCCCCCCCCCCCAAAAAATGACTCTATTTTGGAAAGTAGACACCCCAAGCTATTTGCTGAGAGGTATAGTGAGTATTTTGCAGACCTCACTTTTTGTCACAAAGTTTTGAAAATTGAAAAAAGAAAAAAAAAAAGTTTTTTCTTGTCTTTCTTCATTTTCAAAAACAAATGAGAGCTGCAAAATACTCACCATGCCATAGCTTGGGGTGTCTACTTTCCAAAATGGGGTCATTTGGGGGGGGGGGTTGTGCCACCTGGGCATTCCATGGCCTCCGAAACTGTGATAGGCAGTGAAGAGTGAAATCAAAAATTTACACCCTTAGAAATCCTGAAGGCAGTAATTGGTTTTCGGGGCCCCGTACGCAGCTAGGCTCCCAAAAAGTCCCACACATGTGGTATCCCCGTACTCAGGAGAAGCAGCTGAATGTATTTTGGGGTGCAATTCCACATATGCCCATGGCCTGTGTGAGCAATATATCATTTAGTGACGACTTTTTGTAATTTTTTTTTTTTTTGTCATTATTCAGTCACTTGGGACAAAAAAAATTAATATTCAATGGGCTCAACATGCCTCTCAGCAATTTCCTTGGGGTGTCTACTTTCCAAAATAGGGTCATTTGGGGGGGTTTTGTACTGTCCTGCCATTTTAACACCTCAAGAAATGACATAGGCAGTCATAAACTAAAAGCTGTGTAAATTCCAGAAAATGTACCCTAGCTTGTAGACGCTATAACTTTTGTGCAAACCAATAAATATACGCTTATTGACATTTTTTTTACCAAAGACATGTGGCCAAATACATTTTGGCCTAAATGTATGACTAAAATTGAGTTTATTGGATTTTTTTTTATAACAAAAAGTAGAAAATATCATTTTTTTTTTCAAAATTTTCAGTCTTTTTCTGTTTATAGCGCAAAAAATAAAAACCGCAGAGGTGATCAAATACCATCAAAAGAAAGCTCTATTTGTGGGAAGAAAAGGACGCAAATTTCGTTTGGGTACAGCATTGCATGACCGCGCAATTAGCAGTTAAAGCAACGCAGTGCCAAATTGTAAAAAGTGCTCTGGTCAGGAAGGGGGTAAATCCTTCCAGGGCTGAAGTGGTTAAGAGTGTATTTGCACTTATGACAGTCCCAGTTAACGTGCATGCAGCATAGGTATGGTATAGTCTCGGCACAGGTGCAAAGTAGATGTGGCCCAGATGCAGTAAAGGTTCAGTATAATGCCGTATAGGGTTGGTTTGGGTGCATCATGGGTGTGGTATTGATTGGATACACTTGATGTCCTGCTCTCTGTGGCTCAGTCCCTGCTAGCAGTATCAGCAATGGGCAAATAGTCCTTTCACCAGTCCTTGGGATGCAGCCTCTCGTGTTGTAAAGGGGGGGGGGGGGGGGGGGGCACTTGGTCTCTCCCCAAAAGTCTCTGGTGATCAGTCATGGGAAGCAGAGGCTGAGAAGACACTTCAGTGTCCCTGCAGCAGTGTTGTTGGTGCTGTGATGTGGGCAGTGCTACGCCACCTACAGGTGTCCTCACTCCCAGACTCAAGCTCAGAGCCCACCTGATATGTTCTCCCAGTGGCAATCAAATATGCAGACAAAGATGCTCTGTGTCTCTAACTACTTCGATGCTAAAAGGAAAACCTTTCTCAGGCAGTTTAATGAAATCATCTCTCCACTCCTACTACTACACAGTGCATATTGGGATCTGTAGTATAACAACTATACTATAGCCATTATATGGCTACTGTCTCAAACTACAACACCCAGCATTCTTAGCACTCTGCATAGAAGTCTATAGGCTTGCTTGGCTTTAGCTCTCCCCCTGCTGGCTGGCCTTAAGGAGGATGATGCAGCATAACATTAATATCACAATAGAGGGAGCAAGGCAAAAAAAAAAAGCAGTATCTCCTTCTCAATGTTGTTGTAGCCCAGCACCTGACTACACACACACACACACACACACAACGGAAAGTATTCAGACCCCCTTAAATTTTTCACTCTTTTTTATATTGCAGCCATTTGCTAAAATCATTTTAAGTTCATTTTTTTTCTCCTCGTTAATGTACACACAGCACCCCATATTGACAGAATTATTAAAAAAGAAAAACTGAAATATCACATGGTCCTAAGTATTCAGACCCTTTGCTCAGTATTTAGTAGAAGCACCCTTTTGATCTAATACAGCCATGAGTCTTTTTGGGAAAGGTGCAACAAGTTTTTCACACCTGGATTTGGGGATCCTCTGCCATTCCTCCTTGCAGATCCTCTCCAGTTCTGTCAGGTTGGATGGTAAACCTTGGTGGACAGCCATTTTTAGGTCTCTCCAGAAATCATTGGGTTTAAGTCAAGGCTCTGGCTGGGCCATTCAAGAACAGTCACGGAGTTGTTGTGAAGCCACTCCTTCATTATTTTAGCTGTGTGCTTAGGGTCATTGTCTTATTTGAAGGTAAACCTTTGGCCCAGTCTGAGGTCCTGAGCACTCTGGAGAAGGTTTTCATCCAGGATATCCTTGTACTAGGCCGCATTAATCTTTCCCTCGATTGCAACCAGTCGTCCTGTCTTTGCAGCTGAAAAACACCCCCACAACATGATGCTTCCATCACCATGCTTCACTGTTGGGACTGTATTGGACAGGTGATGAGCAGTGCCTGGTTTTCTCTACACATACCGCTTAGAATTAAGGCCAAAGAGTTTGATCTTGGTCTCATCAGACCAGAGAATCTTATTTCTCACCATTTTGGAGTCCTTCAGGTGTTTTTTTTAGAAAACTCCATGCGTGCTTTCATGTGTCTTGCACTGAGGAGAGGCTTCTGTCGGGCCACTCTGCCATAAAGCCCCGACTGGTGGAGGGCTACAGTGATGGTTGACTTTCTACAACTTTCTCCCATCTCCTGACTGCATCTCTGGAGCTCAGCCACAGTGATCTTTGGGTTCTTCTTTACTTCTCTCACCAAGGTTCTTCTGCCCCGATAGCTCAGTTTGGCCGGACGGCCAGCTCTAGGAAGGGTTCTGGTCATCCCAAACATCTTCGATTTAAGGATTATGGAGGCCACTGTGCTCTTAGGAACCTTAAGTGCAGCAAAAAATTTTTTGTAACCTTGGCCAGATCTGTGCCTTGCCACAATTCTGTCTCTGAGCTCTTCAGGTGGTTTCTTTGACCTCATGATTCTCATTTTCTCTGACATGCACTGTGAGCTGTAAGGTCTTTTATAGACAGGTGTGTGGCTTTCCTAATCAAGTCCAATCAGTATAATCAAACACAGCTGGACTCAAATGAAGTTGTAGAACCATCTCAAGGATGATCAGAAGAAATGGACAGCACCTGAGTTAAATATATGAGTGTCACAGCAAAGGGTCTGAATACTTAGGACCATGTGATATTTCAGTTTTTCTTTTTTAATAAATCTGCAAAAATGTCAACAATTCTGTGTTTTTCTGTCAATATGGGGTGCTGTGTGTACATTAATGAGGAAAAAAAATGAACTTAAATTATTTTAGCAAATGGCTGCAATATAACAAAGAGTGAAAAATTTAAGAGGGTCTGAATACTTTCCATCTCCACTGTGTGTGTGTGTGTGTGTGTATATATATATATATATATATACACACACACACACACACACACACACACACACACACACACACACACACACGTGGCCCATCCGTAATCTACATGCAAGGCATCGGATGCATGGATTCCAATTGGGGGGTGTTTTTTTTTAAGCACGTGAATAGAGCCAGAGGCTCTAATAGGCTAATCAGGAAGCTGGACTTGAGACCCATTTCCCGATTGGCCGAAAGGAGAAGTTACCCTATTTGCTGAGGGAGGAGGAGGGAGGAGACGCACGGCGAGGACACTGCTGTGATGCCGAGGAGGAGAAGCATGGCGAGGACACTGCTGTGATGCCGAGAAGGAAACACAGGGGAAGCCAGTCACCAGGGTTAAGTGTTGCGGGTGACAGACCAACCGACCCCGACCCCCAGAAGCTCTGGCAACAATAGCAAACCAATTTAAATAGAAACACTTGCTTAATAATCCCTTCTGCTCTGATTTCAGCAGCAGCTCTTCCTTGAGGACATGTGGTCTCAAAAACCTTTTTTCTCACTTCACTTCCTCTTTCTGGCTTTTTCAACCCAACAACCCAGAGACAGGAAGTACTATACATAATTAATAGTGTGATAAACAACACAGCTAGTTACACATACAGACAGTAGGGGGCTGTAACACAGGCAGCCCCTGGATTTTCCTTGTCAAAAGAAGTTTATTGAGTATACAATGTTATAAAGATACATAAAGTAAGTTTACAAGGATCTATAAAGTAAGCTCATTGTTTTACAGTAGGGTTTATATAGGTAAATATCATGAAATTTCAAATATTAAACATTGGGTTCACGTAAACCTAAATTAAAGATATATATCATTTCCTTAGTTACTTTTGTAGGTATTTAAATGATTTATACCTACTATACATATTGTTTACAAGTAGAGTGTATATAGGTCAAATAAATTCTGATAATGAGCTTTAATCGTAAGGTGGAGAAAAGGAAAGAGAAAGAAGAAAAAGGGTTGAAAGGTAGAGGTATGGTCCACAAGGTTGTCCCGCTCGTCAGTTTATTATTCTTTTTAGTTCTCTTTGAAGCCTTAGAATGGGTGTCTCTGTAAGTCATTTAATCTGTTACCATGGCAACAGGACAGAGTCATTGAAGTTTGACAGGAACTGTTGTTTTATCCAAGGATGCCAAAGTTTTTCAAATTTTGGAATTTGATTTTGATCAATGGCTACCATCTTAGCATGGGACATTGTATTATTCATTCTGTGAATTGTTTCTGCTAGTACCAATGTAGGAGATTTCCATGCCTTGGCCACTGTTTGTTTTGCAGCCGTTATTAGTTGGATCATAAGTTTGAATTGAGAGAGTGTTAACCATTCTGGTTTTAGATTAAGTAAAGTTAAATATGGATCTGGTTGTATTATTTTTTTAAATATTTTAGATGCAATCACGAAGACTTCCTTCCAGAAGGTTTGGATTACTGGGCACGTCCACCATATGTGTAAATATGTGCCTATTTCTGGGCATCCTCGAAAACAAAGAGCTGAGGTATTAGGTGAATATTTTGCCACTCTAGCGGGTACAAGGTACCAGCGAGTTAGGACTTTATAATTTGTCTCCAGTGCTAAGATGTTGGGTGAAGATGACTTAGATGTGAGCCATATGTTAGACCAGTCTGTGTCTTCTAAAGTTCGTCCCAGGTCCTCCTCCCACCGCTGAACGTAAGAGGGTCTATTAAGATTTGCTACTCCATATAATTGATTATAGCCCCTGGATTTTCTAGATAAATGTGGAAGTCCAGAAATCCAAGGTGATCTGATATGCAAGAATCAACTAGGAAGTTGGCCTCTTGTTTGGAGGGAATGTCCCTTTTTTAAACCTAATCCCTCTGTCCCTCTTTCCTAACTGTAGTCAAGATAAAAAATACAGAAATTAGCACAAAAAAACATGACTTACCATTAATGCTCTGTGTCCCTTGTGCTGCAGGCATTCTGTGAATAGCAGCAGTACTGGGTGAGCGACCCCCTGTGGTCAGTGTGCAACGCTAAACGTTTAACTCCCTGACTCTATACTCTACATTGATCTAGCTAAAGTTGCTACATTATTATGATGGGAAAAATCTGTGTTGCTCTACTGGCAAATGGGTGCAAATATAAAACAGATGGTGCAGCGCTAAGGTGTATGTAATAAAGTCCATAAATCAAACAATGAAACACTGTATCCAAATAGTCATCAGTGATGTGGCTTCATGCAGAAAACTCAGTGGGGAATATGTGATCCCTCCACCAATGTTAAAGATGGCCTCTCACCTCAGCTCAGGGACCCTTTAATTACAGAGGGTCAAATGCACCTTCCCTTACGGGTCAATGGAGATAGTAGGCAGCGGATCCAGATCAGTCAGATACCAGCAAAAAGCTAGGGCTATGCAGCACGGATAATCCCAAAACATATGAATCATGTGAATAGAGAAGGGTACAACATAGTGCTCTCCGCAAAGTAAACTTTAATGATAAACAATTGAAAATGAACTTAAAACAAGGCACTAATCCAGTGCCAGATGCTATATATAGCGTGTGAATGAGAAAAGGATGCGAGATGGCCGCGGGTGACGTCACAACGCTTCCTTCCGAACGAGTTGCGTCCCTGTGGGCGGGGACTTCATCAGTGGATACGGGAGATGCGTGGACACCCACGCTAAATGCACAAGAAGTACCCATAGCAACCGAACAATGCATCAATCGGTGCAGCGTAAGGGCGGGAATCACTTAACAGAGACGTAATCCCGGAAGTGTCCCCACTAACTGATAATAGAAAAAACAGAGATGTTTAAAATGGGAAAGACTAGACATATTTAAGATACAAATGGATATATGCTCACAACCTGCATAACATAAGACTACGCAGTTCAGTTCAGTATGCTGACAGACACATATAATATTAAAGAAGATATAAAAAGGTATATAAAAAATATATTTTTTAAAACCAAAATGGACAGAAAAATCATATGTAATAAATAGAAGAATAAGTCATCCGCGTGTTCGGTTGCTATGGGTACTTCTTGTGTATTTAGCGTGGGGACGCAACATGTTTGGAAATTGTACCCTTCTCTATTCACATGATTCATACATTTTGGGATTATCCGTGCTGCATAGCCCTAGCTTTTTGCTGGTATCTGACTGATCTGGATCCGCTGCCTACTATCTCCATTGACCCGTAAGGGAAGGTGCATTTGACCCTCTGTAATTAAAGGGTCCCTGCGCTGAGGTGAGAGGCCATCTTTAACCTTGGTGGAGGGATCACACATTCTCTGCACATTTTCTGCATGAAGCCACATCACTGATGATTATTTGGATACAGTGTTTCATTGTTTGATTTATGGACTTTATTACATACACCTTAGCGCCGCACCATCTGTTTTATATTGTTTTCAGGGATTTGTGATTGTTGACCCTGGTGTTCAGCAGCTATTTGCCATTTTTATATACATATTTGTGCTGATTTGCCCTTTCTTTTTTTTTCTTTTTAAATGGGTGCAAATACTATAGATCCTTGGGTTTTGTTTGTCAGGATTATCTGATGTTCATACATCAGTACTGTGTGCAAGTACGCTAAACATCACAGGGAATAATGCAAATGACAAGTCAAAAACTTTGTGAAAGTCCAATAAGCATGTGTCCAGTGAAAAATTTACATCTGCAGATCAGTACTCTCGACCAGTGTTTCTCAACCTTTTTTCAGTCAAGGCACCCTTTGAAATTCTGCACAGTCTCGAGGCACATAATTTAAAATGTAAAAACCTTTAAATAATGCAGCAACATCCACAGGCGTAGGACACCCAACATTAGCGGTGATGTATTCTTTTAAAGCAAACGCACCTTTGCACACTGGTACTGACTAGTATTCCAATGTTTCTCTTCTTTTCCCTCAGTTTCTCTCCCTCACTCAGCTAATGTGACCCCAGTGCTGATGGAGAGGGGCAGGAGCGGCTCAAACAAGGATGCTGTGCAAGTGCCTGAAGTCCTCCTTATTAACTTATGATGTAATTGGTTGTTAGGACACTGGCAGCTAGAAGGTTGTAATGCTGCACAATGAAAATCAGTGGTTTTATGTAACTACAGGGTAGGCTTGATCTACCCGCTGGCTTGTACACAGTTTTTTGGCAATTTCTAGGCATTTTGCCAATTTTGCCTGAAGACACATAAAGGCACCCTGGTTGAAAAAGGCTGCTCTAGACATGCCAACTAGGAATGAGCTGAACACACCCCACCCACCCCCCCCCCCCCCCCCGTTCGGTTCGCAGCAGAACATGCGAACAGACCAAAAATTTGTGCGAACTCGCAAACCCTGTTAAAGTCTATGGGAATCAATAGTGCTAATTTTAAAGGCTAATATGCAAGTTATTGTCATTAAAAATGTTTGGAGACCCGGGTCCTGCCCCAGGAGACATGTATCAATGCAAAAAAAAGTTGTAAAAACGTATGTTTTTCAGGAGCAGTGATTTTAATAATGCTTAAAGTTAAACAATAAAAGTGAAATATTCCTTTAAATATTGTGCCTAGGGGGTGACTATAGTATGCCTGTAAAGTGGTGCATTCTTCCCGTGTCTAGAACAGTCCCTGCACAAAATGACATTTCTAAAGGAATAAAAGTAATTTAAAACTGCTTGCGGCTGTAATGTAATGTTGGGTCCTGGCAATATAGATGAAAATCATTGAGAAAAATGGCATGGGTCCCGATCCCCCCCAGCCCATTACCAGGCCCTTTGGGTCTGGTATGGATATTAAGGTGGTGGTGGCACAACACTGTAAAGCCTCACAGATACTTTTGTTGAACGCAGGAACAGGCCCTGCTGTGAAATATTAGATCAAAAATCGTAATTATGCGCCCCTGTTAGACAGGGGCAGAAAAATTGGGCCTTAGGCAGTGGTGGTGGTGCCACAACACTGCAGCCCCTCACAGATACTCTTGTTGAGCGCAGGAATGAGCCCTGCTGTTAAATATTCGATCAAAAATTGTAATTACGCACCCCTGTTAAACAGGGGCATAAAAATTGGGCCTTAGGTAGTGGTGGTGGTGCCCTGAACTGAAAATATTCTTAGAAGCTATCATCATGAAAATTGATGAGGAATAGGATAGTCACTCAGCATAATAGGATAGTCACTCAGCATATGCAGTCTTCAAGGGATCCCACATCCATATAAAAATAATTCGGTTACATCAGCACCAGGTGCTTGGTAGCTGGTGATCCAAGACTGATTCATTTTTATGAATGTGAGCCGATCAACAGAGTCTGTGGACAGACACACTCTGTGATCGGTTACAAAGCCTCCAGCAGCACTGAATGTGCGTTCAGAAAGAACACTGGATGCAGGACAGGCCAGTAGCTCAATTGCATATTGAGCAAGCTTTGGCCAGTGGTCCATCCTCAAGACCCAGTAACCCAGTGGATGTTCTAGTGGAAAGGTCTCCAAGTCTGATCTTGCCCCTAGATATTCCTGCACCATGTAATTCAGACGCTGGCGATGGTTGCTGGAACCAATCAGACCTAGGCGCTGAGGACTGAAGAATTGCCTGAAGGCATCGGTCAGCCGGCCATGTTCTCCCCGCTCTTTCTGTGATTGAACGAAGCCTCAGCAACATGTTGTCCAGCACCAGGAAATTGTAATCTCCCAGGCTCTGGAAACGCATTGCACAAACCTTTCTGCAAGGCCTCCCGAAGATGTTTCATCCTCTGCTCCCTCTGCGAAGGCTGGATAAGTTCTGCAACCCTACCCTTGTAACATGGATCAAGAAGGGTTGCCAGCCAGTAATGATCCCTCTCCTTGATACCACGAATCCTAGGGTCCTTTCGCAGGCTTTGCAGGATCAGGGAGGCCATGCAGTGTAGGTTTGCAGAGGCATTCGATCCTAATTCCTCTGGGTCACTAAAGATCACATGATCCTTAACCACCTCCTCCCAGCCACGTAAAACTCCATGGGTATCTGGGGACTGCAAACGATCCCTTGAAGACTGCTGCTGATGCTGAGTGTTATCCTCCACCTCCATTCTGACACAATCTTCCTCCTCCTCTTCTTCTTTCTGTGTGATCGGTGGGCCTGCAGGAATACTAGTATCTGGATAAAGGGGGCCTTGAGAGGTAAAGAAGTCCTCCTCTTCCTCCCGCTGCTCTGCCTCAAGTGCCCTGTCCATTATTCCACGAAGCATGTGCTCCAACAGGAAGACAAGAGGGACAGTATCACTGATGCATGCACTGTCACTGCTCACCATCCTTGTTGCCTCCTCAAATGGTGACAGGACAGTGCATGCATCCTTGATCAGTAGCCACTGGCGTGGTGAAAAAAAAGCCAAGCTCCCCTGACCCTGTCCTTGTGCCATACTCACACAGGTACTCATTGATGGCCCTCTGCTGCATGTGCAGCCGTGCAGCATTGCCAACTTTGAGTTCCATCTGGTGGGCATGTCACAAATGAGGCGGTTCTTGGGCAGGTTGCATTCTCTTTGAATGTCAGCCAGCTGAACACTGGCATTATATGACTGGCAGAAATGACCACAGACTTTCCTGGCCTGCCTCAGGAGAGGGTACCCGGGTACCTGCTCAAGAACCGCTGCACCACCAAATTCAGGATGTGAGCCAAACGGGGAACATGGGTCAAGTGTCCCTGTCGGAGGGCGGAGAGGAGGTTGGTGCCATTGTCGCATACAACCATTACTGGCTGAAGCTGGCATCGCGTCAACCACCTCTGGCTCCTGTCCCCTAAGCAGACCAACTCAAGCATGGCATCTTTTTTGCCTGAGTGCTTGCGTAGCCCCTTGAACGCCTACGGAGCACCACTGGTTCAGAGGAGAAATCTGCAGAGGAAGAGGCCATAGAGGAAGAAGAAGAGGAGAGAGCTGTGGCAGAATCACCACTAGCATTTTGGAGGCATGATGGCGGAACAAGCTCCAACAACACTGAACCCTGTCCTGCATCCTTCCCAGCTGCCAGCAGAGTTAGCCAGTACTCCGTGAAAGAAAGGTAACGTCCCTGTCCATGCCTGCTGGACCATGAGTCAGCAGTAATATGCACCTTACTGTTGACCGCCCTGTCCAACGAGGCCAAGACATTGCCTTCCACATGCTGGTAGAGAGCTGGAATGGCCTTCCGTGAAAAGAAATGGCGTTTGGGAACCTGCCACAGAAGTACCACACATTCCACAAATTTACGAAAGGGGGCAGAGTCTACCAGCTGAAAAGGCAGCAGTTGCAGTGCTAGCAATTTGGCCAAGCTAGCATTCAGATGCTGAGCATGTGGATGGCTGGGACCAAATTTCTTTCAACGGTTTAGCAATTGGGGTAGGGAAATTTGCCTGCTAAAATCCGATGTTGGTGTACCGCTAGCAGATTGGCCGAAAGTACTTGGGACACCTATTTCTATACCTTCATTCCTCTCAGTGCAAGTTTCTGAGAGGACTGGAGGTATAGTGGGGTTGAAGATCCCAGCTGATGAGGAGCAAGAAGAGGTCTGCCTTGTTCTTTGATGTGGGTCTTTTAAGTGCTGTTGCCAACGGACTGCATGGGAGGTCATCATATGTCTGGTCAAGCATGTGGTGCCCAAGTGGCTGCTGTTTTGGCCATGCTTGATATGCTTCAGACATACGTTGCAAACATCAACAGTGCGATCTGCTACACATGTGTCAAAAAAGGCCCACACGAATCAAATCTCTCATCATCAGGTACCAAGAGGGGGAGGAGGAGCTGACCGGGATGGACGTGCTGTGAGTTCGCTCCTCTGGCCCAGGAGATCAGCTGTAGCAATTTTGGAATGATTCCCTAGCCCATACTAGATTTCCCTAGCAAAATGCTGCCTTCGGATTCATTTGTTTTCTGTGGTCAGATTCTTGGCTGAGCGATCAGGAAAAAGGATACCGATGCTTCCCAATATATTAGGGTGATTATTTTGAATATATCGATACTGTATTGGAGAGCACCGGAAAGAAATAGGTGAGGGTGAGCGGTAGCTTCCGAACCTAACCTGGCAAAAAAGAAAACGGCTGGTGCTGTGTGTCTTCACTTCCCACTGAACACCGCAGAGAGACACGGAGAGAGCCGAAGGCTGCCGAGCCGAGGGTTGCGGAAATTTCAACGAGATCCACCGAGTCCCACAAGTGAGCCGAGTACCACCGAACCCTACCGAGCCACGCCGAGACTTACAGGGGATCCGAGAGCGTCCGAGCCCCAGCGAGCCCTGCGGAGACGCTCGGGGAAGTGAACATTCCCGAGTCATATTTTCGCCCCACCAAGACGCCTAGGGGAAGGGAGGGCTGTCGAGCCCTATTGAGCCACGTGGTGTTATATGAGGGAACTGAATCCTGTCGGGTCTCATTA
This sequence comes from Aquarana catesbeiana, assembly GCF_042186555.1. Lineage (NCBI taxonomy): Eukaryota > Metazoa > Chordata > Amphibia > Anura > Ranidae > Aquarana > Aquarana catesbeiana. Next base: position 361,764,284 of record NC_133327.1, on the reverse strand, counting down.
AGCCCAGCGAGGACACACAGGAGAGGCCAATTGTACTGTGCCCTAGCGAACCCCGCGGGGACACATATAGAGAGAGACGCTCTGTGTAAAATCGAAAGTGGTGGGGAGTGCTGGACTCCACGGAGGTGGAGAGGAGCCTCCTTGGGATCACTGGAACAGCGAACCATATTACAGAGAGCATATAAGAACAGCAAGGAGGAATAGTCAGGTATTTTTCCTTCAATAGTCATAAAGGGATCTCTCTATAAACCAGAGTGAAATAAGAAGAACTTAAAAGTAGACAAGGTAAAAACTGGCTTTTCCTTACATATAAATGTTTGATCATAATGGTTTGACTGGATATATTATATAAAATCCCATGGTACTGCGATATTTTTTAGACTACGCACACAGTAAAAAGGAAATAACGGAAGCATTAGACTCGAAAATATAGTACTGGTATATACCAACAAATATATTTAATCACACATAAAAATATTGATATTCAATCGGACCAAACTTTTGTAGCAAAGGGCATTTGGGAGGGTATAGGGGGAAAATAAACTCCCTTACGGTTTTCTGAATCTATTATGCTTCCCAAGAATACTCACGCTCAGAAAACCAAAAGAGGATCAACAGGGGGGACACTTAAGAACCCCCATAAACCTGCTTCTACCCAAAAACCAGATATCAACAGGAAGGCCCTATAGTGACTGAGCTGAATTTTGTGTCACCATCTAGGGACACAGAGCCTGATGTAGACAACAGTCCTAGGGATAATATACACCAATCTATAATGGGCCTGGAAGGAGCAGAAGGTGGCCCTAGCTGGGACTTACAAACATATATAAAAACCTTACCCACAAGAGAAGATATGGACAAATATATACATAGATTGGAATCCTCATATAGAGCTGAAATACAAACATTGAAGTCCTCTTTGATGGATACACAAAATAAGATCGGAGATTTGGATACTAATATGGTAGTGATTGATCAAAAAATAGTTAAACCTGAAGAGAAAAACCAGGAATACGATCGATACTTAAAGCACATAATAAATAGCACTCATGAATTGGAAAATAGAAGCAGACGTAACAATATTAGAATAAGAGGTCTCCCAGAATCAGTAACAACAGAAAACTTAAAGAAAGTACTTCAAGATATATTCAACTCTCTTTTAAAGCAACCTATTTCAGTTGAAATAGAGATTAATATAGCACATAGAATCCAAAGTTTGAAGGAACTGGACTCAAAAAGGTCAAGAGACGTGATCTGTAGAATTCATTTTTTTCAGATTAAGGAAAGTATCATGGCAGCGGCAAGGCTACATCGAGATTTTGAATATCAGGGTACACATCTTATATTTTTTCAGGATTTATCCAAATATACTCTGATTAGAAGAAAAGCAGTGAAACCATTACTGGATGTGTTAAGGGAAAAAGAAATCTTATATAGATGGGGGTTTCCCTTTCAGATCATCGTTCATCGTTTGGAGTTTGTGATTAGCACTATTTTTTTTTTTTTTTTTTTTTTTTTACACATGTGTTTGGCGTTTTTGATTAGCACTTTTTTTTTTTGATTTATAACACTAATTATTTTATATGGATATGGATTATATGCATTGTATTAATTTATATGTGTTAATAATGGTAACAATAGATATTGATATTATTTTAGATGTGGTGGAGCGAGATAATAAGATAATTATATGTAATTAGAGATATAAGGGATTTATGTACGATTCACATTTTTCACTTAATTGGGGGTGGGTTCTTTTTTTTTTTTGGGGGGGGATAATTAACACTGAATATTTGATTTTGACATTCACAGAAAATGGATAATATGCACTTTATTAATTTATGTGACAATAATGGCAATATTTGATACTGATAATACCGTATTTAGAAGTGGAGTGTATGAGATTAGAGAATATCTCTTGGCAATGAAAGGAATATAGGGATTTATGTATGGTCAACTGTTTATTTGTTGGGGGTTGTCTATAACTTTTTTCTAGGTTTTTTTTTTTTCTTGGGATAATAACAACTGAATATTTGATTTTGATATTCACAGAAATATGGATAATATGCACTTTATTAATTTGATACTGATAATACTTAGAAGTGGAGTACACGAGATTAGGGGATAAATCCTGGCAATGAAAGCAATATAGGGATTTATGTATGGTCCACTATTTATTTGTTGGGGGGGGTGTCCTATAATTTCTAGTTAGGGGTTTTTTTTTTTGCTCTTCTCTCTTCTTCATCTCTCGCCTCCCTGTCCCCTCCTTCCTCCCCAGATCTTCCCTTTGCTTTTTAGAGTTATATTTTTTGCTTTTTCTTTTTTAGATAATATTGGAATCTTAACAAATTTTCCTCTTCTAAGCCTGGGCCAGGCACGTTTTATCCTGGGGAAATCCTTTTTTGTATCCCCCTAAATAGGGAACTTACGTAGTAAGGCTAGACTCAAGAGAGTCAATTAGATAGGGGGTCGATTGCGGTGAGTGAGTGGTTTAAGTGGTTTGAGTGGGGTTTTTTTTTTTCTTTTTTTTCTCTTTATTCGCCAATGAACACGATAAAAATATTCTCTTATAATATTGGAGGTCTTAATTCAGCAACGAAGAGGTCTCAGGTTTTATACTCTCTCCATAAACAAAAAGTGGGTGTGATCTTTTTTCAGGAGACGCATTTTCGCACAGACCACATACCTAATCTACAAAATAGATATTACACTACATGGTACCATGATTCTTTCATGTACTCAAAATCGAAAGGAGTTTCCATTGCAATACATAAGACATTACCACATCAGGTGTTGGAAAAGTGGAGAAATAGAGATGGAAGAGCAATATTACTCAAGCTTCTTATATATGGTAAAAAATATACTTTTATCAACATATATCTACCCAATCAAGGTCAGCCTAAAATAGGAACACAACTGATTAGTGAGCTCATGGAAAAAGCAGATGGGATCACGATAATAGGTGGAGACTTTAACTTTGTTCTGGATAAAGATAAAGATACTACGGCACCCTCAGTAATACAGATGAGTAGGGATAAAAAAAATAAATTAAAGATATGATGGTAAAATACCAATTGGTTGATATTTGGAGGGTTCTACATCCAATGGAAAGAGATTTTACGTTCCATTCTAAAGTTCATGGTACATATCATAGGCTGGACTACTTTTTGATTAATCAGTTGGGGATGACTGTGACTTCTTCTGCCGAGATAGGTAGTTCCGTATGGTCAGATCATGCGCCAGTATGTTTGGTAATCGATCTGTTTAAGGGTAAAAATATTAGGGGAAATTGGAAACTTAACGATAACTTGCTGTATGACGAGGCTTGTGTAACAGAGATAAAGATGGCAATAATAAATTTTTCAAATGATCATATAAAAGACACCACATCCCTGCTGATCCAATGGGAAGCATTGAAATGCATAGTTCGAGGCTTATTTATAAAACATGGGGCCAGGTTGAAAAAATCAAAGGGAAATAGAGTGGCTCAAATTTTAAAAGAAATACCAAAATTGGAAGCTCAGCATAAACAGAATCCAATACGAGAAATATTAATAGAATTAACGGAAATTAAATCAGAACTACAAACACTGCTGAATGAGCAAACATTACGGATAAGAGACAATAATCGTTCTTTATATTATCAGCACGGTAATAAACCAGGTAAACTTCTCGCTAGGGCATTACGCCATCAAACAAACACATCGCCTATCGTCAAGATTAAGTCAGAAACAGGGGATTTGATGTATGACCCAAAAGGGATTTTGAAGATCTTCCAGACCTTTTATACGAAATTATATAATATACCCAATCAGGTCGCAAATAGCCATCCTGAAAGATTCCAACAAAACATTCACCAATACAGGTATGTAAAAGAAACAGCACTCCCAGCACTAGCATCAATAGAAATAGCACAGCTAGAACAAGAATTTTCTGAGGTCGAAATACAGCAAGTGATCGACTCATTAATACCTGGGAAAAGCCCAGGCCCAGACGGTTTTACTCCACGGTTTTATAAAACATTTAAAGACGTTCTTACCCCGATTATTAAGCGGACTTTTAATGCAGTATCTACATCTGTGCCTTTTGTCTCACAAAGTATGCAGGCATATATTTCACTTATACCCAAGCCTGAGAAAGATCATATAATATGTGGAAACTATAGGCCAATTTCTTTAACGAATATTGATCTAAGATTACATTCTAAAATAATTGCCAATAGATATACTCCTATAATACCAGCACATATACACCTAGACCAGGTGGGTTTTATAAAGGGACGAGAGGCAAGAGATAACACTCTAAAAACTCTCACGTTGGTAGAACACGCACAGAGACGCTCCATCCCATCCTGTCTATTGGCAATCAATGCCGAGAAGGCGTTTGATACGGTGGGGTGGAGCTTTCTCAAAGAGACACTAAGGCAGTGGGGTCTGGGTCCTATACTTTTAGACAAAATAATGGCCCTATACCAGAACCCAACGGCTAAGATAAGAGCGAATGGCGATATATCAGATGAAGTCCCTATAACGAACGGAACCCGACAGGGATGTCCGTTATCCCCATTGTTATATATATTGGTTATGGAGCATTTACTCATAGCTATCCGAGAAAATAAAGATATACAAGGAATAAAAGTGGGAGATATAGAGTATAAATTGTCAGTATACGCAGATGACTTGTTATTATACATTACAAATCCTTTGATATCACTACCAAACCTGATATTAGAATTTAAACGATTTGGTGCACTGAGCAATTTCAAGGTGAACTATAGTAAATCTGAAGCTTTGAATATTAATTTGTCAAATGCCATGGTGGAACTTCTTAAAAAAAACTTTTCTTTTAAATGGCAGGTAAATGCAATTAAGTATCTGGGTACTTTCATCCCCAATGATTTGAATAAATTACAGGAATATAAGTATCTTCCGATATGCAAAGTGCATAGTACAAAAAATAACGAAAACATTACAACAGTATGGTAAAGGAACATTTTCCTGGATGGGTAGAATAAACATTACAAAAATGGATATACTGCCTAAAATATTATATATACTTCAAACGATACCCATTTTCCCCTCAACAAACATACTGAAACAACTGCGTAGGGTGATAGGGAATTTTGTCTGGGTAGGTAAGACTCCTATAATTAGTAGAGCAGTATTAAATAGTTTTAAAAAAGATGGGGGTCTTGCTCTCCTAGACATAGCGATGTACCTCAGATCAGTATTTGTAACCAGAATAGTGGACTGGTTCCACAACACGGATTGTAAACAATGGGTGAAGCTTGAAGAAGAGATCACGGCTATAAAACTGAAATCACTACCATGGATTAAGAGGGAGCATAGACCGTTAGATGGTGATATGCCCTCTTTAGTTGTATCAACATTAAAAGTGTGGGACAACATGATAAAGAGGGGGAGTGGATCTATTTATAGAGGGCCTATGACCCCCCTATTTAGCAACCCAGAATTCCCACTAGCAATGGAGTCCAAAACATTTCTTAAATGGAAGAGATATGAGGATACTAGGATAGTGGAGACGATGGAAAAGAATAGACTCCCCACATTGGAAGCTATGGGTTTGGAATATAAAAAGAATTGGATGCAATACGGGCAACTCCAACAATATATCTCTTTCCTGATAAAGGAATCTGTATTGGATAGGCCATTGACAGTATTAGAAAAAATATTTTTACAAGAACAGAGACCCATACATACTTTATCTAATGTTTATAAATATCTGATATCAGAAAAAAAGGAACAAAAGGTACCCTTTATAAAAAAATGGGAGGAAGAGCTAGGGATGGTTATCCCTAGGGAAAAATGGGAAAAGGCAATAATATTAACACACAAACTGGCATTATGCGCCAAACATCAGGAAAGAAATTATAAAATCTTAGCAAGATGGTATAGGTGCCCTGTGGATATGTATAAAATAAATCCCGATAATGAGGAGGTATGTTGGAGGTGTCGCAAAGCAAAAGGTGCAATGTCACATATCTGGTACTTTTGTCCGGAAGTTCAGCTATTCTGGCAAAAAATATTTGAGATATATAGGGCTGTGACTGGGATAGAGTTACAGCCAGATATACAAGTGGCAGTATTATCTATAATTCCACGATCGGTGAAAAAGTAGGGAGAAGGAGGGAATTTTAAAATATTTCTTGACAGCAGCACAAACTATCATAGCTAGAAAATGGAAAAGCATATGTGCGCCCTCTTTGGTGGAGTGGGAGTGTGAGATGGCGGAAATGCGTGCCCTGGAGCAAAGAATAGTGATTGAAGAAGGGTTAAAAAAACAGATATTAATAACTTGGCTTTAATGGGAAGAGTTTAGAACCTCCTCGTTGCTTTTGAGAGTAGTATAGGAGCTGAATAGAGTAAAATGGGATGGGGGTGTTTTTTTTTTCTCTTTTTCTTTTGTTGTGAATGCGTATGAATGTGGGGGGGTTGGATGTAAAAGGTAGTAATTGGTATGTACTATATGTGGTATACATTCTTGAACGTGTAGTGTAATTCGTTAAATGAAGATATGAATAGTATTTTGTTAAAGAAATACAGGATAATTTAAACAGATTTTAGATAATATCTTGGATGTGTACACGTTTTATAAAAATTTGTAAAATTGTTTTCATAAATAAAGATTATTAAAAAAAAAAAAAAAAAAGGCCCATTTTTCAAAATACGCGGGGAGTCAGCAGCACCCTGCACCTGATTAGCTCTGCAGTGTGATGCAATAGGGTGGCTGCCCTCAAGCTGCCCCCTGGAGGGCATCCAACCTCATTGGAGATGTGCCTCCTCCTCCTCCTCCTCTCTTCTATCAGGTACCCAAGTTGAGTCAGTGACCTCATCATCCCCTCCCTCCTCATCACTGGAGCAAACTTGGCAATATGCTGCAGCTGAGGGAACATGCCAGTTTCTTGACCTTCTTGGGCACCCCCTCTCTCTAGGCTGACGTTATTCCCTTCCTCAACCTAAGTATCATCATCGGAGCCTTCAAATCGCTGCGAATCCTCCTGCAGCATGTACCCGACACTGTGGTCGAAAAGTTCGGGGGACTCCTCCGTGCATGATGGTGGGGCTAGAGAAGGAGTGACTGTTGACATGGAGCCAATGGAATAGGCCGTTTTGGTAGCTGCATTGGCAGGCAAACTACTCTGAGCCTGGGTGACAGAGGATGAGGAGGCTGAGGACGGCTTTGTTATCCATTCCACCAACTCTTCTGCATGTTGTGGCTCAATAACACGGCCAGCTGCTGGAAAAAAGGACAAGCGTGCCCCATGGCCACGTGCTGAGGATGCACCGTGTTAATAACCAGCACTGTCGACTGTAGACACAGAGCCTGCTTGCCCTCTTTTAGTGGCCTGTGAGCGTCTGCCCCTCCTTGGTGGCCTTCCAGACATGCTGTAAATTTTGTTTAGCAAAAAAACACTACACTGTATTGTGTACTGTGTACATCACCAGGAAAGTAGTAGCAACTGCACTATGGGTTCGCGGTACTGTGTACACCAACAGAAGTATAATAACCACTATGGGTACACTGTATGTATTGTGTATACCACCAGGAAAGTAGTAGCAACTGCACTAGGGGTGCACGGCACTGTATATACCAACAGAAGTTTAATAACAACTATGGGTGCACTCTATGTATTGTGTACACCACCAGGAAAGTAGTAGCAACTGCACTAGGGGTGCACAGTACTGTGTACACCAACAGAAGTTTAATAACAACTATGGGTGTACTGTATTGACCACCAGAAAAGTATGAGCAACTGCACTATGGGTGCACAGCACTGTATACTGTGTACACTGCCTGAAGAATATTAGTAACAGTACACCAGGAACGGCCTGCAGTCAGATATAGCTATACTGGATACAGTGGATGTATATGTGTGTGTGTGTGTGTGTATATATATATATATATATATATATATATATATATATATGTGTATATGAGAGTTGTGTGTGTGTGTGTATGTATGTATATATATATATATATATATATATATATATATATATATATATATATATATATATATATACCGTATTTATCGGCGTATACCACGCACTTTTTTCCCCTTAAAATCAGGGGAAAATCGCGGGTGCGTGTTATATGCCGATCCCCTGCGATCCTGACCTGTCAGAATTAAAAAATCGCTGACTGCGATTTGAAAATGGCGCCGCCGGCGCCGAAATACACAGTGCCGGTCCTCGGCTCTTCTCGGCGGCTTTCGGTTTCACTCGAGCGCCGCCCGAACCTAGCCGAGTATACTCGGCTAGTTTCGGATAGCTCCGCTCACCGTCCGAGTGGAACCGAAAGTAAACGAGAGCCGCCGAGAAGAGCCGAGGACTGGCTCTGTGTATTTCGGCGCCGGCGGCGCCATTTTCAAATCGCGGTCGGTGATTTTGAAGCTCACAGGCTTCAGCAAGGCTGGACTGGGGCAAGGCTGGACTGGGGCAAGGCTGGACTGGACACTGGGGAAGGCTGCACTGACATGGCTGCACTGACATGGCTGCACTGACATGGCTGCACGAGCAAGGCTGCACTAACATGGCTGCACTGACATGGCTGCACTAGCAAGGCTGCACTGACATGGCTGCACTGGCAAGGCTGCACTGGCAAGGCTGCACTGACATGGCTGCACTGACAAGGCTGCACTGACATGGCTGCACTGACAAGGCTGCACTGGGCAAGGCTGGACTGGGGCAAGGCTGCACTGAGAAGGCTGCAATGATGGGCATTTAAATGTAAGTTTTTTTTCCCTTCAACTTCCCTCCTAAATATGGTATGTATATATATATATATATATATATATATAAAATACACCTCAGCAGAGGCGTAACTAGAACCTTCAGGGGCCCGGTGCAAGAAACCATGATGGGCCCCCCTTCCATCCGAGCCTCGGGCTTCCAATTTTGGGAGGGTGTCCATGGACATCTTCCCAAAACCGTGCTTCCTGCATGACCCCTGGGACATGCATCCAGCGCAATCACATTTTTTTTAAAGCACGGCACTGAGCGAAGATCGTGTGTCATAGAACAATAGCACAGAGACACCGGCGGCATTAACGTTCTATTTGCCCATCCATCCTCTCTGGCAGGGGATGAGAGAGGACACACAGCTGATATCACGGCTCCCCCTTCTCCCCCCTCCCCCTCTCCTGTGTGCTCCACGGGAAATGTGAGCTCTTTAGCTTCACACTTGACTGCCCGTATATATATATATATATATATATATATATATATATATATATATTAAATACACTGCAGCTAACTGAATCACCTGCCTGCCTAAAGTATATTAGAAACAGTACACCAGGAACGGCCTGCAGTGAGATATAGCTTATATAGATTATAACTGAATGCCTGTTTAATCTAAATGACACTCTCTCTCCGTCCACGCCAACGACACACTACACCAGGCCGACGTGCAGGGGCCTTATATAGTGTCGGGCGTGGACTTAGCCCCCCTGAACCATGATTGGCTAAAGGCACCCTGCCTTTGGCCAATTATGGTTCTTAGCTAAGGGCGCTGTGATTGGCCAAAGCATGCAGGTCATGGTGCATGCTCTGGCCAATCATCATACAGCAATGCACTGCGCTCCCACAGTGCATTATGGGCCGTTACACGCCGTTCGAATTTGGCGCGAATGGCCCATAATGTTCAGTTTTTGACGAACGGGCGAACAACCAATGTTCAAGTCAAACTTGTGTTCGACCCGAACAGAAAGCTCATCCCTAATGCCAACTCCAGTGCACCAACACCAAGTTTCATTATTTTTTTCACTGGACACATGCTTATTGGACTTTCCTTTCCCATGATTGAATATTTATTTTACTGCCTTTTATGTTATTCACTGGGATGTTTATTTGAGAGCACAAGTCATCTGTTTTACATTTAAAGTTTAAAGGAGAAGTGCTGTAGTACTACCAATGGAGAAGCGACTTGGTTTATTTGGTCTTCGACTCCTTAACCTGTTTGGTCATCACCAACACACCTGGTTATAGGTTACTCACACCTATGTAACTTAAGTGTTAATTGTCTACTACTCTATGATAGTACACAGAAAATAGACAACAAGCAACTTGAGAATTAATAGGATGAATGTATTATTGAAGGGTAAGCAAGTGCAATACTCTACAATACCCCGCAATACCCTGCAATACTCCGCAATAATCTGCAATACCCTGCAATACTCTGCCATACCCCGCAATACTCTGCAATACTCTGCACTACCCCGCAATACCCTGCAATACTCTACAATACTCCACAATACTCTGCAATACCCTGCAATACCCCGCAATACTCTGCAATAGTCTGCAATACTCTGCAATACCCCGCAATACCCTGCAATACTCTGCACTACCCCACAATACTCTGCAACACCCTGCAATACTGTCAGAGAACTCGCACAGCAAGCACCCACCTCCGTGCAGCAGCTGCCAATCCTCGTTCTGCTAATGCATGGAACCATAGCCAGAGACAAATGAGTTCCAGGGTGGGCATGCACAATGGCACCTCTATGTGAACGCGTGCCCCGCGAGTGCCAAAGCGCTAATGTGCTAACGCGCATGCGCCAATGTGCCAAGGTACGCATGCGCCAATGTGCCAAGGTGCTAATGTGCTAATGCGCATGTGCCAATGTGCTAAGGTGTTAATGCGCATGCGCGTACACACGTACGCTGGCCCGAATCCTGGCACATAGCACCCTATATAAACAGAGAGTCTGCCTAGCATCAGTGATGGATTGTCTTCAGCTTGTTCCTGTGTTCCTGTTGTGACTCCACCTGATTGACCTTGTTCCTGAAAACCCGGCTATCTTCTGACCATTCTCTTGGATCACCCCTGCCTGCTGAACCTGCCTCTACCTGCAATACTGACCTTGGCTTGAACTTATGATTACGGCTCTGCCTCCTGATTCAGTACCCTGCTGCCAGCGTGTTGCCGACTCCTGCCTGTTCCTGATTCTGCAGTTGATCCTGATCTGGCTCCCGCTGAACAAGTTTGGTGATCAGTTTCCACATCTTAGCAGAGGTTCCTATATCTCCAAGTTCCAGCCTCCTGCCTGCAGGCACCTGCACCCTTTCGTTGCCCTCGCACTCCCTGTACCCACCACCAGGGGTGCTTGGACCGGAACCGTGCAAGAGGCCATCCTCATCATTTCGGGCTCCGCTGTAAGGTACATGACAAATACTCTGCAATACCCCGCAATACACTGCAATACCCCGCAATACTCTGCAATACCCCGCAATACTCTGCAATACCGTGCAATACTCTGCAATACCGTGCAATACTCTGCAATACCCCGCAATACTCTGCAATGCACTGCAATACCCTGCAATACTCTGCAATACCCCGCAATACTCTGCAATACCCCGCAATACTCTGCAATACCCCACAATACCCCACAATACTCTGCAATACCCCGCAATACTCCGCAATAATCTGCAATACCCTGCAATACTCTGCCATACCCAGCCATACTCTGCCATACACAGCTATACTCTGCAATACCCAGCCATACTCTGCAATACTCGGTGATACCAGCCATACTCTGCCATACCCAGCAATACCCAGCCATACTCCGCAATACTCGGTGATAACCAGCCATACTCTGCCATACCCAGCCATGCTCAGCCATACTCGCCCATGCTCGGCCATGCTCAGCCATACTCGGCCATGCTCAGCCATACTCGGCTGTACTCAGCCTCTGTATGTGGCCAGGCTGTGGAAGTTTCACACATGTATCGCCGTACTCAGGAGGAGAAGGAGAATCTATTTTGGGGTGTCATTTTTGGTATGTACATGCTATATGTTAGAAATATTGTTTAAATGGACAACTTTGTGTAAAATAAAAAAAAAAAAAAAAAAAATGCGGGGATATCTAAATGATGCCTGCAGCTACAGGCATCATTCAGATATCAGCTTTTTCAGCCAGTGATTCCCTACACCATAAGAATGATCATAGCGGCTGTTCTACTGCTTGATCGTTCTTACGGGAGGCGAGAGGGTATATCCCCCCTCCCGCCACCCTCAGGTGCTTCTACTGACTCACCACTACGATCGAAGCCAGGATCGTTTTTTAATTTTTTTAATTACAGGCTTCCCAGCCTAGAGGTGAGATGTGGGGTCTTATTGACACCATATCTCACTGTAAAGAGGACCTGTCATGCCATATTCCTATTACAAGGGATGTTTACATTCCTTGTAATAGGAATAAAAGTGATCAAAAAATAAATTTTTTGGAAAAAAGCATCAAACTAACATAAATAAGGGATGTTTACATTCCTTGTAATAGGAATAAAAGTGATCAAAAAAATAATTTTTTGGAAAAAAGCATCAAACTAACATAAAGTAAAATGAACAATAAAAAAAAAAATACATTTTTTTTCCCCCGTGTCCTCACATGCAGAAGCGAATGCATATGTAAGTCCCGCCCACATATGAAAATGGTGTTCAAACCACACATGTGAGGTATTGCTGCGATCAGTAGAGTGAGAGCAATAATTTTGGCCCTAGACCTCCTCTGTAACTCAAAACATGTAACCAGTAAAAAATTTTAAAGCGCCGCCTATAGGGTGGCCTATAGTAGCGAAGTTTGGCGCCATTCCACGAGCG